>NC_138771.1:202947503-203130003 GCF_965119305.1 Pelophylax lessonae
CTCCAACCCTACACATCCCCTATGTATACTCATTGTACCTTCTACTTCCCATCACCTGTGTCCTCTTACTGGGACTACTCCAACCCTATACATCCCTATATATATATATATACACACAGATCCAGCATTGCACATTCTACTTCCCATCACCTGTGTCCTACTACTGGGACTTCTCCAACCCTGCACATCTCCTATATACACACACAGATCCAGCATTGTACCTTCTACTTCCCATCACCTGTGTCCTACTACTGGGACTACTCCAACCCTACACATCCCATATGTATACTCATTGTACCTTCTACTTCCCATCACCTGCTACTAAGGACTACTCCAACCCTACAGATCCCTATATACACACACAGATCCAGCATTGTACCTTCTACTTCCCATCACCTGTGTCCTACTACTGGGACTACTCCAACCCTACACATCCCATATGTATACTCATTGTACCTTCTACTTCCCATCACCTGCTACTAAGGACTACTCCAACCCTACAGATCCAGCATTGTACCTTCTACTTCCCGTCACCTGTGTCCTACTACTGGGACTTCTCCAACCCTGCACATCTCCTATATATACACACAGATCCAGCATTGTACCTTCTACTTCCCATCACCTGTGTCCTACTACTGGGACTTCTCCAACCCTACACATCTCCTATATATACCTACAGATCCAGCATTGTACCTTCTACTTCCCATCACCTGCTACTAAGGACTACTCCAACCCTACAGATCCAGCATTGTACCTTCTACTTCCCGTCACCTGTGTCCTACTACTAGGACTACTCCAACCCTACACATCCCCTATGTATACTCATTGTACCTTCTACTTCCCATCACCTGTGTCCTCTTACTGGGACTACTCCAACCCTATACATCCCTATATACACACACAGATCCAGCATTGTACCTTCTACTTCCCATCACCTACTACTAAGGACTACTCCAACCCTACAGATCCAGCATTGTACCTTCTACTTCCCGTCACCTGTGTCCTACTACTGGGACTTCTCCAACCCTACACATCTCCTATATAAACACACAGATCCAGCATTGTACCTTCTACTTCCCATCACCTGTGTCCTACTACTGGGACTACTCCAACCCTATACATCCCTTTATATATACACACAGATCCAGCATTGTACCTTCTACTTCACATCACCTGTGTCCTCTTACTGGGACTACTCCAACCCTACACATCCCCTATGTATACTCATTGTACCTTCTACTTCCCATCACCTGTGTCCTCTTACTGGGACTACTCCAACCCTACACATCCCCTATGTATACTCATTGTACCTTCTACTTCCCATCACCTGTGTCCTACTACTGGAACTACTCCAACCCTACAGATCCAGCATTGTACCTTCTACTTCCCGTCACCTGTGTCCTCTTACTGGGACTACTCCAACCCTACACATCCCCTATGTATACTCATTGTACCTTCTACTTCCCATCACCTGTGTCCTACTACTGGGACTACTCCAACCCTATACATCCCTATATATACACACAGATCCAGCATTGTACCTTCTACTTCCCGTCACCTGTGTCCTACTACTGGGACTTCTCCAACCCCACACATCCCCTATATATACACACAGATCCAGCATTGTACCTTCTACTTCCCATCACCTGTGTCCTCTTACTGGGACTACTCCAACCCTACACATCCCATATGTATACTCATTGTACCTTCTACTTCCCATCACCTGTGTCCTCTTACTGGGACTTCTCCAACCCTACACATCTCCTATATATACTCATTGTACCTTCTACTTCCCATCACCTGTGTCCTACTACTAGGACTACTCCAACCCTACACATCCCCTATGTATACTCATTGTACCTTCTACTTCCCATCACCTGTGTCCTCTTACTGGGACTACTCCAACCCTATACATCCCTATATATACACACAGATCCAGCATTGTACCTTCTACTTCCCATCACCTACTACTAAGGACTACTCCAACCCTACAGATCCAGCATTGTACCTTCTACTTCCCGTCACCTGTGTCCTACTACTGGGACTTCTCCAACCCTACACATCTCCTATATATACACACAGATCCAGCATTGTACCTTCTACTTCCCATCACCTGTGTCCTACTACTGGGACTTCTCCAACCCTACACATCTCCTATATATACACACAGATCCAGCATTGTACCTTCTACTTCCCATCACCTGTGTCCTACTACTGGGACTACTCCAACCCTATACATCCCTTTATATATACACACAGATCCAGCATTGTACCTTCTACTTCACATCACCTGTGTCCTCTTACTGGGACTACTCCAACCCTACACATCCCCTATGTATACTCATTGTACCTTCTACTTCCCATCACCTGTGTCCTCTTACTGGGACTACTCCAACCCTACACATCCCCTATGTATACTCATTGTACCTTCTACTTCCCATCACCTGTGTCCTACTACTGGAACTACTCCAACCCTACAGATCCAGCATTGTACCTTCTACTTCCCGTCACCTGTGTCCTCTTACTGGGACTACTCCAACCCTACACATCCCCTATGTATACTCATTGTACCTTCTACTTCCCATCACCTGTGTCCTACTACTGGGACTACTCCAACCCTATACATCCCTATATATACACACAGATCCAGCATTGTACCTTCTACTTCCCGTCACCTGTGTCCTACTACTGGGACTTCTCCAACCCCACACATCCCCTATATATACACACAGATCCAGCATTGTACCTTCTACTTCCCATCACCTGTGTCCTCTTACTGGGACTTCTCCAACCCTACACATCTCCTATATATACTCATTGTACCTTCTACTTCCCATCACCTGTGTCCTACTACTAGGACTACTCCAACCCTACACATCCCCTATGTATACTCATTGTACCTTCTACTTCCCATCACCTGTGTCCTCTTACTGGGACTACTCCAACCCTATACATCCCTATATATACACACAGATCCAGCATTGTACCTTCTACTTCCCATCACCTACTACCAAGGACTACTCCAACCCTACAGATCCAGCATTGTACCTTCTACTTCCCGTCACCTGTGTCCTACTACTGGGACTTCTCCAACCCTACACATCTCCTATATATACACACAGATCCAGCATTGTACCTTCTACTTCCCATCACCTGTGTCCTACTACTGGGACTACTCCAACCCTATACATCCCTTTATATATATATATATATATATATATATACATATATATATACACACAGATCCAGCATTGTAACTTCTACTTCACATCACCTGTATCCTACTACTAGGACTACTCCAACCCCACACACCTATATGTCCAGATCCAGCATTGTACCTTCTACTTCCCATCACCTGTGTCCTCTTACTAGGAATACTCCAACCCTACACATCCACTATGTATACACACAGATCCAGCATTGTATCTTCTACTACTAGGACTACTCCAACCCCACACACCCCTATATGTCCAGATCCAGCATTGTACCTTCTACTTCCCATCACGTACTACTAGGACTACTCCAACCCTACAGATCCCCTATGTATACACACAGATCCAGCATTGTGCCTTCTACTTCCCATCACCTGTGTCCTACTACTGGGACTACTCCAACCCTACACATCCCCTATATATACACACAGATCCAGCATTGTACCTTCTACTTCCCATCACGTACTACTAGGACTACTCCAACCCTACAGATCCCCTATGTATACACACAGATCCAGCATTGTACCTTCTACTTCCCATCACCTGTGTCCTACTACTGGGACTACTCCAACCCTACACATCCCCTATATATACACACAGATCCAGCATTGTACCTTCTACTTCCCATCACCTGTGTCCTCTTACTGGGACTACTCCAACCCTACACATCCCTTATATATACACACAGATCCAGCATTGCACCTTCTACTTCCCATCACCTGTGTCCTACTACTGGGACTACTCCAACCCTACACATCCCCTATGTATACTCATTGTACCTTCTACTTCCCATCACCTGTGTCCTACTACTGGGACTACTCCAACCCTACACATCTCCTATATATACACACAGATCCAGCATTGTACCTTCTACTTCCCATCACCTGTGTCCTACTACTGGGACTACTCCAACCCTACACATCCCCTATGTATACACACAGATCCAGCATTGTACCTTCTACTTCCCATCACCTGTGTCCTACTACTGGGACTACTCCAACCCCACACATCCACTATGTATACACACAGATCCAGCATTGTACCTTCTACTTCCCGTCACCTGTGTCCTACTACTTGGACTACTCGAACCCCACACACGCTTATGTCTAAATCCAGCTTTGTTATTGTATCATCTACTTCCCATCACCTGTGTTCTATTACTAGCACTACTCCAACCCCACACTCGGCTGTACTCCACATCCAGCATTGTCATTGTATCATCTACCTCACATCACCTGTGTTATACTACTTGGACCTAAACCAACCCCACACTCAGCGGTTCTCACACAGCCAGCATAGTTATTAATGTGTGTTGCTGCTTCCAATCACCTGTGTTGAAGTACTACTTCAACCCCACACTAAGCTGTGTGTACAGATCCAGCTTTGTTGTGTCTTCTGCTACCCATCGCCTGTGTTCCAGTACTAGGACTACTCCCACATCCAGCATTGTTATTAAAGTGGAACTTCACTCTCCCAATCTACTTAATTTATTTTTAATCCTCATGCTGCTAGCATTAGTAAATGGATAGGAAAGTATATCATATTTACTTATTTAGAAAAAAATGATTTGACATTTCTTCAGTTATTAACCACTTCCCGCACGCCCTATAGGCAAATGACGGCGGGAATGTGGGACGGCAGAGCGGCGATCAGTGATGCGAGGTGTCAGTCTGACTCCCTGCATCTCCGATCTCGGTAAAAAGCCTACTGACATAGGCTCTTTACCATGTGACCAGCCGTGTCCAATCACGGCTGGTCACATAGTTAACAGGAAGAGCCGTTGATTAGCTTTCCTTAGTTCGTGCCTGACAGGCACGAGTAAAGGAGCGCCGATCGGCAGCTCCCCTGACGGGGGGGGGGGGGGGTCGGCACTGGTAATCAGATCATTGATTACCAGTGCAGACCCTCGGGGGGGGGGGGGGGGTGCCACTAGAACCACCAGGGATGCCCACCTATGACCCCAGGGATGCCCACTATGGCCACCAGGGATAGCAATCAGGGCTCAGGGAGCCCCCAATTGCCCTCCCTATCAGTGTCGCCCACCAGTGCCCATCATTGCCATCTATCAGTGTCGCCCACCAGTGCCCATTATTGCCCACCAGTGCTGCCTATCAATGCCAATTAGCGCCCATCAGTGCCACCTATCAGTGCCCATCAATGCCGCCTATCAGTGCCCAGCAGTGCCGCCTATTAGTGCCCACCAATGCTGCATATCAGTGCCGCCTATCAGTGCCTGTCCGTGCAGTCTCATCAGTGCAGGAAAAAACGTATTTATTTACAAAATTGTATAACCTAAACAAAAAACTTTTTTTTTTTTTTTAAACTTTTCGGTCTTTTTTTATTTGTTTAGCAAAAAGGAAAAAACCCAGAGGTGATCAAATACCACCAAAAGAAAGCTTTATTTGTGGGGGGAAAATGACATACATTTGGTGTAGGTACAGTGTTGCATGACCGCGCAATTGTCATTCAAAATGCAACAGCGCTAAAAGGGGAAAATTGGCCTGGGCAGGAAGGGGGTGAAAGTGCACGGTATTGAAGTGGTTAACTGGTTTCTTGCCTAGGCAAAATGATGTCGTATATCCCAGGAGTCTTCAGGAGGGGAGGAGAGTGGGTTTTCACAGCTAAGCGCTCTCTCCAGCTTGCTTGGTTGAGCTAAGGGCAGGTGGATTTCAGGAAGTAAATGCTACATGAATCATCTGCCCTTTTTGAAGATGGCCAGGGCCAGAAATGCTGGGAGGTGTTTTTTTTAAGTGATCTCTCAACAGAATAAAGTATAGGGACATGGATGGGAGAGTTTGCTTTAAATATTAACAATTTAATCAAATAGTGTTTTTGGTGCTCAGATGCAGTGAAAATCTGCTTTAATAAGTTTGTTCTGTTTCCTTTTACCTGTGTTCTACTACTATGGCTACTCCAACCCCACACTCTGCTGTACTCCCAGATCCAGCATTGTTATTGTATGTATGATCTGCTTCCTATCACCTGTGTACTAGGACTACTCCAGCCCCACACTAAGTTGTATGTCTAAAGCCCCATACACACGTGCAGACTTTTGTCTGCAGACTTACCTTTTCTATGTAGTGCAAGGGCCTGCCGGATTGCATACAAATTGAAAGTGTTTAGGTTTGACCTCATATTATATGGTTTTGGTTAGTCTGCAGACAAAAGTCTGCAGATAATCTGCAGGTGTGTATGGGGCATTAGGGCTCTTTCACACGGGCGGTCCGATCAGATCCGCCTGTCAGTTTTTTAGGCGGATCTGATCGGATCCTCCATGCAGCTCTATGGGGCAGCGGGTGTCAGCGGAGGTCACCTCCGCTGACACCCGCTGCCATCCGCATCCGATCCTGTGCTGAAATCTGGACGGATGGAAACCCTATTTTTCCATCCGTTCAGTAATCGGATCGGATCTGATGAGAGCGGACAGGCGGTCCGCTCTCCTCCGATCCCCCATAGAGGGCAGCGGATGCTGAGACACCTCCCTCTCCGCTCTGCAAGCGTAGACGGAGCTGTCATCCGCCCGGCTCAGCGGGGATCGCGGATCGATCCCCGCTGAGCAACACAGATCCGCCTGCAGAGGCGGACCGTGTGAAAGAAGCCTAAATCCTGCATTGTTATTAAGTGTGATCAGATTCCCATCACCTGTGTTCTAGTACTAGGACTACTCCAGCCTTGGTATGAGTTGTGCATTGTTGTGGCTTCTGCTTCCCATCATCACCTGTGTTCTAGTACTATTACTACTCCAGTCTTAATGGGAGTTGTGCTCCCAGATCCAGCATTTTTATTGTATGATTTATGTCCCATCACCTCACTTGTTTTAGTACTAGGACTAATCCAGTCCCACACTGAGCTGTTTGTCCAGATCCAGCATTGTTATTAAGTGTGATCTGCTTTACATCACTTGTCTCCTGGTACTATAAATACTCCATCCTCACTATGAGCTGTGCTCCCAGATCCAGCATTAATATTATTGGAATTCGCTTCTCGTCATCACCTGTGTTCTATTACTTATAATACTCCAGCTTTAATATCAGCTGTACTCCCAGACCCAGCGATATTATTGTGTGATCTGTTTCCCATCATCACCTGTATTCTCATACTATGACTACTCCAGCCTCAGTATATTAGCTATGCCTCCAGATCCAGCTTCATTAACCACTTAAGCCCCGGAAGAATTTACCCCCATTCCGACCAGGGGGTATTTTGCGATTCGGCACTGCGTGACTTTAACGGACAATTGCGCGGTCGTGCGACGCTGTACCTAAACGAATTTGACGTCCTTTTTTTCCCACAAACAGAGCTTTCTTTTGGCGGTATTTGATCACCTGTGCGATTTTTTTTTTTTTTTTTTTTTTTTTTTTTTTTTTTTTTTTTTTTTTTTTTGATCACGCGCTATAAACAAAAAAGAGTGTCAATTTTGCAAAAATAACAATATTTTTCACATTTTTTTTTTATATGAAATTCCCCCCAAAAAAAAAAGTAAAAATCAAAATTTTTTTAAAATTTTTGGGCCAATTTGTTTTATGCTACATATGTTTGGTAAAAAAAAATCGCAAAAAGCGTATTTTGATTGGTTTGCGCAAAAGTTATCGCGTTTACTAACAAAGGGAAAGATTTTTGTCATTTTTGTTGTTTTTTTTTTTAACGCGTAATGGCGGCGATCTGCGATTTTTTTTTTTTTTTTTTTTTTTTTTTATATGTGGTACTGCGACATTGCGGCGGACAGATCGGACCCTTGACTGACATTTTTGACACTTTTGGGGTTACCAGTGACATTTCTACAGTAATCAGTGCTATATATATATATATATGCACTGTTACTGTAAAAATACACTGGCAGTGAAGGGGTTAACTTTATTTGAGAGGGAGGGGCTGTGTGTGTCCCTAGGGGCGTGATTCTAACTGTGATTGGCTGTGGCTTGAGGTGTAGTTACACTGATCAACGGTTCTACATAGTAGAACCGTATGATAAGTGTTTCTACACAGGGAGAAACTGACAGGCAGCTTGTTTACACAAGCTTCCTGCCTTTCTCCCTCTCCCCCGCCGATCGCCGAGTGACCAGCGGACATCGGGTCCGCCGGTCACACGCGCGGGGGGGTCCATGACCGCGCGGGAGCGCGCGCTCGCTCGCTCCCAAGACCCTCCCAGGCTAGTGACGAACCGATACGTCACTCTGCCTGTGAGGGGCTGACCGCCGCAGTATATGTTCGTGCGGCGGTCGGCAAGCGGTTAATAAGCGATCTGCTTTCTTTCATCACCTGTGTTAGTATTATGAATACTCCAGCCCCATACTAAGCTGTTTACCTAGATCCAGCATTCTTAAGTGTGATCTGCTTTTCATGATCATCACCTGTGTCCTAATTCTACAACTACTCCAGCCTCAATATGAACTGTGCTCACAAATCAAACATTATCAATAAATGTGTGCTACTTCCCACCCTTATCTTTTGTATTAGTGATACTAGTACTGCAGCTGAGCTGTTTCTAGATCCAGCATTGTCTTTAATTTAAAGTGGAGCTCCACCCAAAAGGGAAAGTTCCGCTTTAAGGCCTCCTCTCCGGCTCCTGTTTGTGAAACAGAGATTTTAGGAGCGGGTGTAGTGGGTACCCGATTTTTGACAGGTACCCACTCCCACTTCCATTCTGGTCGACTTAGGTGATCAGAAGTGGAAGTTCTCCCCCTGCACAAATGACAGGTCCCAGAAGACTTCGGAGCCAATCATAGAATGCTGCGCCGCTCGCGCATATGCAGTGGGCACCCATTTGTGAAGCTGCAAGCGGCCACAGGCGGGTGCCCGTATTAAAGATGCTGGCGCTGCTGAGGAAAGACACAGGATGAAAATGGCTGGGGTGAGTACACCGCTGGATCGTGGGACAGGTGAGTGGCTGGTTTTAGGCTGAACTTCTATTTTAAATTTCCTTTCATGTTGTGAGTTCTGCCTGTCTACTGGCCATCTTTCTACTACTTCCTGGATTCCCTGCATGCTTTGCAGCTTCTCCTCAGCTGTTTACTTTCAATTTCTTTGGACTACATATCCCTTGCTGTCTGAAAGCAGTATTGCTGTACTGACACTTCCTTGCTGAAACGCCTCCTCTCAGCTCCTCTGTATTTCAGAAGGCAGGATCTGAAATCTGTGACACAGCAGTGCCTATCAACAGGTCATAGTAAATACATTGCACAAAATTCCAGGAGGTAAATATATGGGGATGTAAATAGAATACGTTTACAAACTTCTAGATTTTTCTGGGTAAAAGGAGTAGGCCAGAAATCACTGAAATGCAGTGTGAAAACTGAATATTGGATTTAGAATTGTGACCATAGACGCCTAAATGAATGCCCTATTAGTTTGTCTACTCCAGCCTCCGTATGCTCTGTCATTATTATTGTGTGATGCCTGAGTGCCCTTGCTCAATGTGCCCTTCTGAAGAGGAGTAATAACCTCTTTGTTCTCATTAGCTGTTCAGTTCTGGAACAATAATTAATGAAGGTAGGACAGTAAAAAATAAGAAACACATGAAATTATTAATCAAATTGTCACAGCTGTTAATCATAAGTTGTGCATTTTTTTTTTTTTTTTTTTTTGGCGTATGGTTGGGCTCATTAACCAAAGAACTGTGTTGAACTCGTCATAGAGCAGAGTTACCAAATCCAAATCTAAAGGTTTACTTTGGTAGTCTGTGATTTTTAACAGCAAAGTTTCTTGACCAAATGCTTAGAGGACCAAACGTTACATTTGGAGTCGGTTCACACTAAGGCGACACGACTCCTTACTACTTCGGGGGCGACTTGTGCATTACCATGCACCACGACTTCGGAGCGACTTGCAGGGACTTCACATAATGGAAGTCTATGCAAGTCGCTCCGAGGTCACCCTGAAGTAGTACAGGACCCTTTTTCTAAGTCGGAGCGACTTGTGTCGCTCCTATTAGAACAGGTCCTGTATCGGTCAATGGACCGCGAGGGAGTGCGACTTGTTAGCCTGACAAGTCGCAGCAGTGTGGACCGGCTCTTAAAGGATAAGTTCACCTAAATAATGATAAAAAAAAAAAATGCACATTTTTTTGCAAACAATGTACATTTCTTTCTTCTTCCTTTTTTGCTTGATTAGCAGATCGTTGGTGCCATGAAGGCCTCCTGGAGATTGGTCAGTGTATCTGTGTGCTCGTACATCTTGTAAAGGCAAGCAGATACACTGACGAGAAGAATCCATTAACTACCACGTCGCTCCAAAGCACCGTGGCAGTTCATTGGGGGATCACGAGCCTACACCTGCAAAGGATGTCAAGACTTGTAGTTCATTTATACACAGAGCTGTGTGGGCTGGTGCCCCCCATGGTCGTGCTGATTGAAAAAGTGAAATCTAGTATGGGAACTTCTGCTTGTACTTCTGTCACAGGAAGGGAGGCCGTGGCTCCAGCATTGGGAACATGTTACATGTTCCACCCTAAAAACAGGTAGAACATGTAACATGTTCCCAAAGGTGAACTTTTTCTTTAAAGTGGTAGTAAAGTATTTGTGTTTTTAAATCCGCTGACAGGCAGGAGTTTTTTTTCATTTTTATAACCGAAGAGACTATAGAGGTCTTTTCTGTCATAAATGTCACCCCTGCCTGTCAGCGGTAATGTTATCTAAGCCGCATCTGCGCAGCTTAGATAACATTTATGGCCCCATCTGTGTGCCACTTAAAAAATGGGTGGAACATGAAACATGTTCCCCAAGGCGAACCTAACCTTTAAAACAAATCAAAATGGTTACCGCTACACACCTTACTTAAGCCTCGTACACACGCGTCGAAATTCGGCAGGGAATTTTTCGTCCGACGACCGATCTGCCGATTTTCGGCTTGTTAGTATGATGCTTCCGACAACCGACTCCGACTTTTCGGCTGAAAAAAATCTGGTGTGCAGGCTATAAAATTTTTGTCCTCCGTCAAAACACGGCCGATTTTCGTGCTGTCAGTACAGATTTCGACAGGGAAAAATCTTATGAGCAAGACTGGGCATGCTCAGAGAAGAAAGAACACAAAGAAAGCAAACCAACACATGACATCACTTCTGAAGTAGAATTTTGTCGGTCGACAAGTCCAGTGCAGTCTAGGCACATTCCAACCAACAAAACACAACTCTGGACAAACGGACGACTGGTCGGCCGATAATTGTTGCGTGTGTACTAGGCTGTGTGGCAAATAGCTGTTATCAGATAAAAGGAAATATACTCAACCCTAAATATTGTGAATACATCAGTGTTCATTTAATTCATAAAAAATAATAGTGATGAAGTTTTTAAAAGTTAATGATCCTCATCTGTTCCATTTAGCTGAATTTATAACTCGGCAGAAATTTGAGCTACTCAAGGCATGTAGGGTCAAAAACACTGGGAAAAGACTCCATCTCCTCCAACAAATCCAATGATTCAAGTGTCCTCCTTTCAACTGGAACATCCACAAAAAAGGAAAGCACATATAGTGTATCACTGTTTAAAAGCTGAAATTCCACCTGTGAAACAAGTGCCACACTGAAAAAGTGTCATGCAAAACACCAGCCTTAACCCACATGCAATGCACACTCACCATCGGGGCTGGCTGCCAGGTGAGTGAGCAGCAAATAAACTTAGTGTAGCAACTACAGACCGACATCCAGGAAATCCTTGATACTCTTCAATCCTCCTAGGGGCACTACTCCACTCATTGTTCTCAGTACACCATAGCTAATAAAACAAGTGCTATATAGTGTAGTATTTTTAATAACCAACAGCAGCAAGAGTGCACAAGTAAACTGCAATTAAGCCAGATAAAATCCAGGTAAAAAGTTGCTGAAACATCAAAAACGCCGCCACCCAAACCTCGGATGTGGCGGTGTGATGTCACGCTGTAAGCTCCGGTGAGGTTTATAGATTGTTCTCAAGATGCTGCCTTCCTCATAACAGCGAGTGAGCCCGTAGTTTGCAACAACACAGCTGTTACTACAAGGTTTTGGTGGCTGTCCATCACACCCCTACAGTGCACCACCTGCTGAGACATGTACAACTAGTGAAATACACTCCACAGTTTGGGAAGATTTGATAACAGGTTGTCCTAGATGTGCTCGGTATATTCTACTTTGGCAGTTTACTGTTTATAAGAAAACTGTAGCAGATCCTGGGTTAACATGATTCCTTTGACCTACATGAGCTGTACATTCTGTTCAATAGTGAGAATGATCTTCATTCCATGCTTTAGTGTTTGTAGAGTCTGACTCATAGGTTTCGCAACTTGTAGGAAATGTGTGGCGTAAAGTTGTTGGGTTTTTTTTATTTACATTCCATCTACATACATTTTTAATTAATTAGGCTTACATATCAAAGATTCATACAATCAAGATCACTAAAGAAACCTCTTCTAGTATCTGGGAAATTGGTCTCTATATTTAGCCCACCATCCTTGGAACTTTTTTCTTTTTTATTCAAGGCCAAAGCTCCCAACTCTCCATAAAATTCCAGAATCAAAAATCTTGAGGTCTGTTGTATAAAATTACTTATTTCAGTTATCCTTCTCTCAGTCCATCTTCTAAAGCATTTCTTTCCATGTGAAGTGTGTGTCGCTGGCGCAACAGAAAAAATGTAAAAATGTATTCATAAATCACCCGCAGCTATAAAAATTATCACTGAAGTGTGAAACTGTGACAGTTGCTATAAATGGTGATAGCCACGCTAAAATATCAATATATATACATACATACATATATGTGTGTATATGTATGTATATATATATATATATATATATATATATATATATATATATATATATATATATATATATATATATATATATATATATATATATATATATATATATATATATATATATATATATATAGTACATTAGTGTAAAGTAAAAAAAGGTGACAAAGTTCCTTCGTGACTCCAAAATTAAATTCGGTGCTGTGCACACTGATCCACACCTGTGTGCCACTATCCACTACCAACTATTTTGCTCACTCACCAGAGCCCCACCAATATTGGGCACTATAATCCACTCCTTAGGGATATTGGATCCACTTTATTGCTCAGCTTGTCTTTAATATCTCATCCAGAGCTAGTGTCTGTTCTAGCTTCTGAAGCTTCCTGATGACGCATGTTCATGCAATACATGTCGAGGCATTGTGATGCAATACACGCATGATACCTTTTGGTTTGCACTACTCAGCTGTGAATTGGGACGCACGCCGGCCACAGTTATCGGAGCGGCAATAACAGACTTGTGGTTACTGGATGGACTTAGTGCCGGTCGGAGGGCACTAGTAAATGTGAGTTGGCACTATTACCAATTTAAAAAAACAGTTTTTAATTGTGAATTTTATGGAATAAACATGTTGCACAATGATAGCATCTTCTTTATTGTATGAGCATTATGGTGAGGCGTGGAGAAGGAATATAACATACACTAGCTCTGGTTGAGATGTTGAGGACAAGTTGAGCAATACAGTGGATCTAATATCCCAGTGGAGTGGAATATAAAGCCCAATATTGGAGGGGCTCTGGTGAGTGAGCAAAATAGCTGGTGGTGGATGGTGGCACAGAGGTGTGGATCAGTGTGCACAGAGCCGAATTGGATTTTGGAGTCATAGAGGAACTTTCAGAGTCACGTAAAAAAAGTTCCACTAATGGGGAAAAAAAAAAATATATATATATATTGCATACATACAGTGCCTTGCAAAAGTATTCACCCCTTTTGGCATTCTTCGTGTTTTGTTGCTTCACCACCTGGAATTAACATGGATTGCTTGAGGGTTTGCATCATTTAATTTACAGAACTTTGAAGATGGTGTTTGTATTTTTATTTTTTTTTTTTATTGTGGAGGAAAAACAACAAATAGGACAAAATATAACAGTCAATGTGCATAACTATTCATCCCCCCCCCCCCTAAAGTCAGCACTTTGTGGAGCCACCTTTTGAAGCAATCACACCTCCAAGTCTCTATGAGCTTGCCACATCTTACCACTGGGATTTTGCCCATTCCTCCTTGCAAAACTGCTCCAGCTACTTCAAGTTGGATGGTTTGCACTTGTGAACAGCAATCTGTAAGTCTGACCACAGATTTTCTATTGGATTGAGGTCTGGGCTTCGACTAGGCCATTCCAACACATTTACATGTTTCCCCTTAAACCACTCAAGTGTTGCTTTAGCAGTGTGTTTGGGGTCATTGTCCTGCTGGAAGGTGATCCTCCGTCCTAGCCTTAAATAAAAAATATTTCCTGAAGGTAATGGCTTTCTTCTGGCCACTCTGCCATAAAGCCCAACTTCTTAGTGTATGGCTTATTGTTGTCCTATGTACAGATACTCCAATCTCTTCTGTGGAACTCTGCAGCTCCTCCAGGGTTACCTTTTTAAATCTCTGTGCTGCCTCTCTGATTAATGCCCTCCTTGCCCTGTCCGTGAGTTTTGGTGGGTGGCCGTCTCTTGGCAGGTTTGCTGTTGTGCCATGTTCTTTCCATTTGGTTATGATGGATTTGATAGTGCTCCTGGGGATCATCAAAGATTTGTATATTTTCTTAATACCTAACCTGGACTTGTACTTCTCAACAACATTGTCCCTTAATTTTGGAGAGTTCCTTGGTCTTCATGGCAGTGTTTGGTTAGTGGTGCCTGTTGCAACAAAATAGGTAAAAAGTCAAGGGGGGGGGGGGGTGAATACTTTTTTCAAGGCAGTGTGTGTGTGTGTGTGTTCTTCAAAAAAGGTTCCACACTTTTTTTTTTTTTTTTTTAACCCTATAAAAATCTAAAGAAGTGCGGAAACTTTATGAAGACCCCTCAAAGAATCTGTCTGGTCCATACTGGCGTCATAGTATGGAGAGGAGTGAAAGCAGCAGAAATTTCAAATCTCCCGACCAGTGGAGCGGCTTGCAAGTAAGTACAGCAGGACCAGATGGAAAGGTGGGTCCGGTGTTAGGTCACCTTTACAGATTTTCTGTTCCACTAAGTCAAAGTGTACAGGTGTGGCCTCCTAATTCAAAAAGCAGATACCCCGGGCCATATCTCATCATTTTTTTTTTTTCTCCCAAAGTTTAGATGTATATTTGGAAGCAGTGTGTGGAATGTGGTGCTCACGGAGTGTTTGTGGTACTCTGCAAAGCTGCATTTGCTGTCAGTGAAATGAGTGTGTATATACTAGGGATGCACCGAAATTTTTGGCCGAAAATGGGCCTATCCCATTTCGGCCGAAAATGGGTTAAACATGCCGAAAATAATGGCCGCGGTGAGGAAGGAGGAGGGCGCAGCGCTGGTTTGAAAAGTCCCGCCTCTGGCCGGCCGCCCGCCTCCCTGTGATGTCCCTACTACTACGATGTGTATGAATGAACTGACCTGACACCGGGCGGGAGGGCGGGCGAGCGGCCGCTAATAGCTATAACTATGTGAGCGCTTCACTTCCTGTCATGCGGGTATCTCCTCTGACAGGGAAGTGAAACGCTCACATAGATATAGCTATTAGCTATTAGCGGCCGCTCTCCTGTCCGGTGTGTCAGTTCATTCATGGACAGATTGTAGAAGAAGTGACATCACCGCCGGCCAGAGGCGCGTCTTTTGAATGAAGGACACCGGAGGAGCAGAGTGTCTGACAGTAAGGACGCTGAGGCGGGGGGGGGGGGGGGGGCTGAGGTGAGCTTACCATTTGGTATTAGTACTATGCAGCATGAGGGGGTTAATGTATTGCCACTGCTGGTCACTGATGCATTAGTGACCGACCAGTGGCAGTTAATTAACCCCTTTGTGCTGCATTAGTGCAACCAGTATCACTGCAACCAGTGTTCATTAACACTGATACCGGTTGTACTAATGCAGCACAAAGGGGTTAATTAACTGCCACTGGTTGGTCACTAATGCATCAGTGACCAGCAGTGGTAATACATTAACCCCCTCATGCTGCATAATACTAATACCATTGGTAATTTAACCTCTTGCCAACCCGTCACAGTACATATACGGGTGTACGTCGCTGCCTGTTTTTGGTGTATTCCCCTGTTCTATCTATTTTAAAATTATTTGGGGGGGAAAAAGTCCTTTTCGGCCAAGAGCATCCTGCATTTTCGGTTTCGGCCCACAATTATCATTTCGGTGCATCCCTAGTATATACACACTATTTTTATTTAAATATAATATAGTCCTTGTTGCTTACTTGTATAGCCTATGAAATCAACATTGTGGAAGCACCAAAAATAGGCAGAGTGTCAGGTGTGCCACACCATGTGAAATGCTATTAGCTGTACTGTAATTACCTTTTTGTACAAATGAGTAAACTTGGTGTTTAAATGAAGGCAACATAACACACTTTTAATATTCTATGCTGATGGGCAGATAATGTGTTTTCTTGTTGCGTATATGTGTAAAGTAAGAATGTTGCAATTTCCTTTTGGTGGGCTGAGCAAAAAATGTGTAATGCTGGCCATACACTAGTACATTTTTGAACGGGCGTATTCATATGAACATTCGTATGAAATTTCTTTGCACATTTGATAAATGAATGGATGTTTATTAAAAATTTCACTTGCTTTTAACATTAGATTTTAAAATTAATGTAATTCCTTAACGAAAACTACATACACTGTCCAAAAATTTGTTGAAGAAAAAATCAAACCTGTTCCTTCAAATTTTCTTTTGACTGTGTGGTAAAAAGTAAACATTGACTTGACACCACTAAATATTAGTTAGTAATTGAATGAGGCTGGGCTCACACTAGTGCAAATTGGATGCTGGTTTCCATGCATTTAATTCGCATGACAGGAGAGTGTGCCATTGAGAGCCAGTTCACACATCTCTGGGCCTGCTGTAGAGTGGATTGCACAGGGCTCCTGTGCGTCTTTGGCTCAGTTTTAGGTCTGAATTCAGGCAAAAATTCGGGCCTGATTCATCCCTGAAATAGAGAACAGGGACACACTGGATCCCTGCTGTGAGCCGCATCCAAATTAGGTCTGAACCCAGCCTCAATGTTCTTAACGTGAAAAATGTTGACTGGAAATCAATATGTAAATGGCTAGTATTCAATTGAGCCTAAAATATCTAGTAGTCTGTAAATCATAAAATATTATTGCTGCTACTGTAGATTGTTGAATTGTGTCTCTACCACCAATCCTCCGGACACTGCTGATCACAGATTAAGGTAAAGAGTAAATCGGCAGCTCTTTACCACATGATCAGCTGTGTCCAATCACAGCTGATCATGAAGGTAAACAGAAGTTTACCTTCGTTTGAATTTAACGGACCATTGCGCGGTCGTGCGACGCTGTACCTAAACAAATTTGACGTCCTTTTTTTTCCCCACAAACAGAGCTTTCTTTTGGTGGTATTTGATCACCTGTGCGATTTTTTTTTTTTTTTTTTTATCATGCGCTATAAACAAAAGAGCGTCAATTTTGCAAAAATAACAATATTTTTCACATTTGTTTTTTATATGAAATTCCCCCCCAAAAAAATGTAAAAATCAAAATTTTTTAACATTTTCGGCCAATTTGTTTTATTCTACATATGTTTGGTAAAAAAAATCTCAAAAAGCGTATTTTCTCTAGCGCTCATTGACAGACGTAGTCCTCGGTGATACACCACCTTCGGGTTATGTTGCCTCCACGGGAGCAGGACTAGACAGGAAATTAAAAAGCTCTAGCCACACCCTAGGGGCAGTCCCAGAGGGTATATCCTCTCTCTCTCTGCCTCAGCAAATCAGTTATTTTCTGTCTAGTTAGGAGTAAGGACCTAGATACCTTGCTGGGATCTTAGGTCCTGGCAAGATTTTTTTCTTAAAGGATTTTTAGACAGCTTTTTTTCTCCAGTGTTCCTGTGAGATCTTCAAGCAAGAAAGCTGAACTGGGCGACGGGCTGGATGTTGAGATCCGGTGGTCACCCCAGTTCAGCCTACGAGCGCGTGCAGGCCATAGCTCCGCGCTGGGTCGGCCGCGACAAAGTCCCATTAAAGGACTGACCCCGCGAGTTAAACGTCTCGCTGAAACGCCAAAGACCATGAGTCACGGCGTCCATATCGGTCGACAGCCCTCCCGCCCCGGTGGAGAGGGGTACTGTCAGGAGTTGGTGCCCGCCTGGTTCCGGTATGGTGAGTAGTATGTTCCCCCTTTTCCCCTGACGGGTCTTGTGGTGAACGCGGGCCCCTCTCTGTATGGTAAGATAGAGTCCCTCTCTATCCTATAAATGACACAGATCCTCCTACTTTGAGTGTGATTTTATGTGCAAAAAGCCAGGAGGCTTGGTTTGGGAGCTAACAATCTAATTGTATACATGTTAAAAAGATTATAATCTGTGGCATTCTGGGAATCTTACGGTGATAAGAATAAGCTACCTACCAGTCAGAAGCCACGGACATGTAGACTGCCTTCCTAATCAGATCTCCAGCTATTAGCAGGCCTCCCGAATGGCCATGCGGTCCGCCAGGGCCGGTACCGCCAACCACGCCAAATCCTCATGCAGAGAGAGTGTTGTGTGCCCTGCAGCACACCGCTATTCAGTACAGGCCGCCGCCATTTTTTTTGCTGGATCGCACGAGCCGCCATTTTGGCGTAGCCTCGTGTCTCCAGCATGGGGGCGGCCATGTTTGAGGTGATCCAAACACCTTGTGGAGCTAGGGGAGGCGCCGGAAGGCGTGCAGAGGGGCGGAGCCGCCTCCTTTCTTCCTGGGCAGCCAGCCAAAAGACTTCCTGTTTGTCAAGACAGCGCTGTAACCTGTTGCAGTTAAACTCTGAGCATCAAGTGGCTAAGGGGCTTTTTGTGGCGCTGGGGGTCTGGAAAAAAAAAAAAAAAAAAAAGTTTTTTATTTTTGAATTATATTATCCAGGAAGTGACTGGAATTATCATGGACCCTGCCACACATATTCCCCCACCTGTTTCCCTCGAGGGGGCCACGGGACCCGCCGGTGCACAGAGTGTAGAGTCATTTACAGCAATTTTGGAGTCTATGGTGGCTCGGGTGGAGGCGGCCTGTCAGGGACGGGGGTCAAGGAAGCGACCCCCGCCTACCCCTATACTATCTGACACCTCTGACTCTGATTCAGAGATGGTCACTGCAGTTGCAGGTTCCTCTGCAAAGGCTGTTATCCCAGGTAAAGCCCCCTCAGACAGTGAGGAGGACGCTTCTTCTCCTGCTATAATTCAGGAAGAAGCATTGGTGGACGCACTAGTTGTGGCAGTGCAGGAAACCTTAAAACTTGAGGCTTTACCGGCAGAGGCAACTGAAACAGAGATTCCTTTTGGTACTAACAAGCCCATCAAAACGGTGAAGGTTTTTCCTGTACCCAAATGTTTCGGTAATCAGATTAAAGGAGAATGGGAGCATTCTAAACGTACCTTTACTATTTCCAAGCATATTGCTAGACGCTATCCGTTTGAGGAATCCATCATTAAGAAATGGACGGTACCACCAGTGGTGGATCCACCTATTTCCAGGCTGAATAAAGCCACGGTTATCCCAGTGGAGGACACTTCGTCCTTTAAGGATCCGGTGGATCGAAAGATGGAAGCAGAGTCCCGCACCATCTTCTCTCTGATAGGGTCAGCATTTAGACCAGTAATTGTTATTGGTCTAGTTTCCCAGACACTTACGGAATGGGCGAAAATGGTACGCCAAGACCTTAGGGGAAAAGATATTCCCCAGGAGACATCTGATTTGATGGAACAGAATATACAAGGGCTACAGTTTATCTGTGACGCAGCCTTGGACACTACTCCCTTATTAGGGCATGCATCTATGTCAGCGGTGATCCTCAGACGTGTGCTGTGGTTAAAATGCTGGTCAGCTGACCTAGGTTCCAAAAAGACCTTGACAAATCTCCCCTTTCAGGGGAATCGTCTATTTGGGGCCAACCTAGATGAAATCATCAAGGATGCCACTGGGGGCAAGAGCACTTTTTTGCCACAGGCTGCTAAAGCTAAGGGACCTCGCAACAAGCAAGGACCTTTCTTTACCGCCCATAAAGGGCGCCCGGCTGGTACTAGCGGGAAAGGCAAGACTCCTCCAGGAGGGTTCAAGAAGGGCTGGTCGGACAAGCAGAGGACCAACCCAGCCAAACCCGAAGCAAAGGAGTACACAGCCTGAAGGTGCGCCCCCACCCGGTTTCAGGGTGGGGGGACGTTTTCACCGGTATTCAGGACATTAGATCGAGCTTCAACCACTACTACCGGTGCGATTCTTCCCTTCCAACATTTAAGTACTACAGGAAGCGGTAGTTACCGTTCCCTGAATAGATCTTTTCCTTTACCTTTTCCTAAGATTAGTCCCTATACCTCACAGGAATCGGATCTGGTTGACCAGATAGGCCAAGTAGCCTCTAGTCGGGTGACTTCGGTCCCTGAGGTTCAACCAGAAAAGATCACCCTTCCTGATAACAATCAGGTATCTGATAAATGTGTGGGAACAGAAAACGACCAGACTTTCTCGGATGGTCGGGGCCAGATAGCTCTAGGGACGCCTGGTTCAGATTCTATCAGCGCCAGTGGTCCTAGAAATTCTAGGCTGGCCTCCTCAAGCCGGCCTGGCCGACTTGGACATGCTAGTCGCAGACGTTCCGTGGGAACTTCGTCTCAGGGAGTGTCTGTGGTCTCAAGGACCAATTTACCATCATGCTTTACAGTCGCTGGGTTTAATGGCCTGGCCATTGAGACCCAAGTACTGAAGGACAGAGGTTTGTCTACTTCAGTCATTCCTACCCTTATTAAAGCAAGGAAAGCGACTTCCAGCAAGGTCTATTATCACACATGGAAGACTTATATTGCGTGGTGCGAATCTTTAGGATTTCCTCCACGTACCTATTCGGTGACTCGAATATTGGCCTTTTTGCAACAAGGGGTTGAGCAGAAGCTAGCCTTGAGCACCATCAAGGGTCAAGTTTCAGCATTAGCAATCTTCTTTCAGAAACCTTTAGCTACCAAGTCCTTGGTGCGGAATTTCATCCAGGGGGTGCGGCACCTGGCTCCTCCAGTCCGCGCGCCCTTACCGCCCTGGGATCTTAATTTGGTTTTGTCGGTTCTACAGAAACCTCCCTTTGAAAACATCAGGGAGATTCCCTTGCTTACTTTATCCCAGAAGGTGGCCTTCTTGGTGGCTATTACTTCTGCTCGCAGGGTGTCAGAACTGGCTGCATTATCATGCCAGTCCCCATACCTAGTGATTCATAGGGATAAGGTAGTACTTCATCCTAAGCCATCTTTTCTTCCTAAGGTGGTTTCAGATTTTCATCTGAATGAAGATATTGTACTACCTTCCTTGTGTCCTCAGCCCAAGCATCATCGGGAACATGCGTTGCATTCCTTAGATGTGGTTCGGGCAATCAGGGTATACCTGAAAGCTACGGAATCGTTCCGTAAGACGGATTCACTTTTTGTGATCACGGATGGCCCCAGAAAGGGTTTGCCTGCATCTGCCGCGACCATTGCCAAATGGATTAGACAAACGGTGGTACAGGCTTATTCTATTAAGGGTCAGAGTCCTCCGTTCCCTGTTAGGGCGCACTCCACTCGAGCGCTCAGTACTTCCTGGGCCTTTCGCCATCAGGCGTCAGTGGTCCAGGTATGTAAGGCGGCCACCTGGTCGTCGGTACATACCTTTACAAAATTCTATAAAATTGATGTGACGGCATCGGCGGATGCCTCATTTGGCCGCAAGGTTTTGCAGGCCGCAATTTGAGGAGACCGGTGGTCTACCTCGAGGGTTTTTTTCGGTTTGAAAAAAAAAAAATTTTTTCTCTTTTTTGTTGAGTCTCATCATTAAGGATGAGCATTGTAAACTTCTAGTTGGCACCGGTTGGGCCTTCTAGATTGGGATTTGATTTCCATTTTCCCACCCCTCATTTGTGATACTGCTCTGGGACGTCCCGAAGGTGGTGTATCACCGAGGACTACGTCTGTCAATGAGCGCTAGAGAAAAATGGATTTTTGTAAAATCTTACCGTAAAATCCTTTTCTCTTAGCTCATTGACAGACGTAGTCCCCGCCCCTCTGTTTTTGAGTTGGGTTGGGTTAAAAATCTCTAAAGACTGCTTTTTCACATAACTGATTTGCTGAGGCAGAGAGAGAGAGGATATACCCTCTGGGACTGCCCCTAGGGTGTGGCCAGAGCTTTTTAATTTCCTGTCTAGTCCTGCTCCTGTGGAGGCAACATAACCCGAAGGTGGTGTATCACCGAGGACTACGTCTGTCAATGAGCTAAGAGAAAAGGATTTTACGGTAAGATTTTACAAAAATCCATTTTTAATTGGTTTGCGCAAAAGTTATCGCGTTTACTAACAAAGGGAAAGATTTTTGTCATTTTTGGTGGTTTTTTTTTTTTAACGAGTAATGGCGGCGATCTGCGATTTTTTTTTTTTTGCGGTACTGCGACATTGCGGCGTACAGATCGGACCCTTGACTGACACTTTTGGGGTTACCAGTGACATTACTGCAGTAATCAGTGCTATACATATGCACTGTTACTGCAAAAATGACACTGGCAGGGAAGGGGTTAACTGTATTGGAGAGGGAGGGGTTAAGTGTGTCCTAGGGGCGTGATTCTAACTGTAAAGGGACATGGCTATTGGTGTAAAAACAAAGATCAACGGTCCTACATAGTAGAACCGTCTGATCTTCATTTTTACACCAGGGAGAATGACAGGCAGCTCGTTTACATAAGCCGCCTGACTTTTTCTCCCTTCATCGGAGCGATCGTGAGTGACCGGCGGACGATCGGGTCCGCCGGTCACACGCACTGACTTGTCAGTGAACGAGCCCGCAATTGGCTCACAAGTCAGTGACAGGCGAGTGACGTACCCCTACGTCACTCTGCCTGGCCGGGGCTGACCGGTATATAGTCGCGCGGCGGTCGGCAAACGGTTAAGTGAAAACTTTTTTTTTTTTTTTGTTACCCTAAAATCCCTTTCTCTGAGTTAATTGACAGACTCAGCACCCACTCCCTTTATTTGGCAATTTTTCGCTTGTGCTGCTTTGTGACCAGCTGTCTTGTCTATAGCAAAGAGGGGTTTATACCAGCTAGGATTGCCCAAAGGCTGTGCGGTGTTCTTTTCTGCCAAGTGTCCTACTCCTGTGAGTGGCGCTATAAACCCTATGATCAAGAATGAGAAGAAGCTGTGTCTGTCAATGAACTCACAGAAGGGTTTTTTTACAGCGAGTAACAAATTCATTTTTGGAAGGGCTGTGTATTTTGGCTTTTTATAATACCTCATTATAATAGCACTATTTACATATTCACCTTCAGCCACCCTGATAATATTACAGCACTGCTGGTACTGTAAGAAAACATTTAGTCATGAATAGGTGGGGTTGTTAAAGACAATGGTCTAAAGGTTAATGTCTCAGACTTTACAGAATAGTGGATTGTTACCTGTATGTAATCAGTGTTGGGCATGTCCCTTAAAAAAGTAATTAGTTATAGTTACTTCTCACAAAAAGTAACTGAGTTAGTCACTGAGTTACATCATTAAAGTAACTAACTAATTACCAGGGTAAGTAACTATTGCATTAGGAATGCGTTGTACGGGGTGCAGGGTTTAGGAATGCGTTGTAAGGGGTGCAAGGTTTAGGAATGCGTTGTACGGGGTGCAAGGTTTAGGAATGCGTTGTACGGGGGTGCAGGGTTTAGGAATGCGTTGTACAGGGGTGCAGGGTTTAGGAATGCGTTGTATGGGTGTGCAGGGTTTAGGAATGCGTTGTACGGGTGTGCAGGGTTTAGGAATGCGTTGTACGGGTGTGCAGGAATGCGTTGTACGGGGTGGAGGGTGCAGGAATGCGTTGTACGGGGGCACAGGAATGCGTTGTACGGGGGCGCAGGGCACAGGAATGCAATGTACGGGATACAGAACTTCTTTATTATTATTTTAGCCCGCTGGATGTGTATACAGTAAGCTTTGGCTACTTAAAGAATGTCCCTGTGCTGTAATACTCTATGTACCATGCTGAAACAATCACGGCAAGTGGTGTATTCTATTAATGCATACAAAGCCTGCTTGGATTGGCAAAGGTTGTATAAGCCCGCCTCTCTGACTCTTAGTAACGGTGTTACTACCGGCGAAACAGTCATTTGTTTGATTACTAGTTACTGTAAAAAGTAATGCTGGTAGTAACGCCGTTTACTTATAACTCTGTTATTCCCATCATTGTATGTAATCTTGCAAACAAACTGCCACTGGCATTTTTTGCATCAAAACTGCTTTTCTCTCCATGCAAGTCCAGTGAGAATTAAAAAGCAGTTTTAAAGCGGCTCAGATCTGCTATATGGGGTAAATCCACAAAATACCATGGACTGAATACACCTCTGCATTTGCCCTTCTAATCAAGCCTTTAGATGCTTCTAAAAGTGACAAAGCTAAGAAAATGGCTGCTATAGTCCTCAGGAATAGGGGGTGCAGATTAGTCAAATAACAAATATGTCATACTTGCCCTGTGCAGTGGTTTTGCACTAATCCTCCTCCTCTTCTTGGGTCCTCTTCCAGTGCTCCTGGTTCCTCCCCCTTGACCAGTGCTCCCAGTAGCAAGCTGCTTGCTATGGTGGCACTGGTGCTCGCTCCTGAGCCCCGCTCTGTCAATAAGGCACATAGAGCTGTGGCCTCCCACGGTTCTCTTATCATTGGCTCACTTGCTGTGATTAACAGCAGTGGGAGCCAGTCAATGAAGAGAGACTAGGGACAGCTGAGGCTCATGTGCATAACGTTGGATAGTGAAGGGGCTCGGGTGAGTATTGGAGGTGGAGGGGGCTTCAGCCTTTACAACCACTTAAGTTGTCAAGTTAGGCAGTGCATACTAAGCTAGCTAAATTGGCCTGGGCATCTAGGAATTAATGGCCCATGATCATTAAGTGGTTAAAGTGGTTGTTAAACCACTGATATAAAATCATCCCATCCCCTCTGTATTATAACAATAAGTGTCCCTGTTCCTGTGTTATATAAAAAAGTAGGCCGATCTGTACCTATATCAGAGTGGCTCCCGGCACCCAGCTGACTCATCGGCTCTCTCCTCTGCCCAGCTGACAGCTCCAGCAGGCGGGGCCGAACACAGCTGCTGACGGGGAGGAGGGGAAGAGAGGAGAGAGAGAGCCGAACGGTCAGGTGATCACAGCTAGCCGCTCTGAATAAGGTATCGATGAGCATATTTTTTCTATAACAGACACAGGGACACTTATTGTTATATTAGAGGGGATGGGATGCTTTTATATTAGATATGAGAGCAGCAGGAGAGGAGGGGGCGGCCACTGACACAGGCAGGCAGACAAAGTGGAGCACAGAGCAGGACTGCAGCTGACGGAGGCATGTACACTGATCACAATGTCAGGACTCAGCAGCCATGATATACCATGGTCAGTTTACAGAGGGGAGGGTAGAAACAGGCAGGATCAGCCAGGTTTTTTAGGTGATACTGGGTGCCAAATGACGCAGCACAAGCACTGTGCTGTATGACATGCTTTAAGGGAACAGGATCTGTTTTTTAACCCACAAAAAAAATAAATAACTTTAAAGAGCAGTGTTATGCTTTTTCCTAAACTATCTTTCACACAGGCAGCTGTAGGACCTTAACCTCCCCGGCGGTATGATTCTTTTGGATTTTAGGTGCTGAAAGTGGTACCATTATTTTGCATGTAATTCTTGTGAATGAGCAGCCCAAACCAACTGTATACATTTATCTCACACACACACGTACGTGTGTGTGTGTGTGTGTGTATATGTATATATATTATACATACAGGAAAGGGCACGGGGGGGGACAAACTAATGTGATTTTTTTTATTTTGAACTTTATCAGTGTGTTTGGTGTGTTTTTACATTTGAATTTGCCGCCGGTTCCACCCCCCTGCGAACGGCACGTCGCAGGAGACGGAAGCCGGGGCACGGAGACGATCGGGAGGAAGATCCGCCGCGAGACACCGCTGGGACACATCGCTGGATCCCGGTCACAAGGTAAGTAACCCTGCTTACAGGATCCAGCGATGCTGTGGCTCGGGGTTACCGCTTTTGGCTCTGAAATTTAACCTCGAGCTACGCTCGGGAATACCGCTAAGAAGGTTAAAAACAGGCAGTTAAGCTGCGGTTATATTACCCACCAGTGGTTAAGCTACAAGTTAACTTGGGCAGTGGCCATGTAAGGCCTTGTTTGCAAGGAGATGGTTGAGATATGGTTTTACCACCTCCCAACTGCCACCATTCTGCAACTGCCAATCTTCAAGTTAACATGAGCAGTGGCCATTTTGGTGTGTGTAAGGCAGTATTGCCAGCTAACGCTACCCTTTCAAGTGAATATGGCAGTGCTGCAACCTTTAGCCAGGTGCTTGGTTTGCAGTTGTGGTATTGTATTTTAAAAGAACATTCCCATTCAGCTGAAAGAGAAATAAAAAATTGACATTCAGTAGTTGGCATTATTGCCTCCGAATGCCTAGCAGCTGCTGCTTTACTATCCTCTGAAAAGCAATCCTCCGTAAATCACTTTTCAGCGGAGTGGAAGAGGGGTTTATACTGCAAAGAAAATAATGAACTCTGTTTTTTGATTTTGTTGCCTGCATGGAAAATAAAAATGAAAACCACAAACCCTTTTAAGATGTTTCCTGTTTCCAATCTGCTAAATGTAATTCTGTTGTTTTAGTATGAGATAGTTGGCTCTCATTACAGCAATGCTTCTTGATTTAGTGATTGGTTCTAAACATGTTCTTATTGTTTTATTTTTATATTTGTTGTAGAAGACTAAATGAATGGAGTCGCTGCCTAGGGAAGATAACTCTTGTGTAGGTAAATAGGACATATTCTTGCACTAGCTTCCAATAAGCAAGCTTACATTCTGAAGACTGCCTGTAATTTGGTGCACTCTGGCATGAATGCCAGTTCTTTAGGCTAATATCTGTTAAGGGTATATTATGATTACCTTCCTAATTAACATAGTTCCTGCCTCCAGGAAGGAAGAGCTTCTAATGTTGACCACAAACTGATATTTTTGTACTATGTGGCTGTAGCACGGAAGAAAAGCATCAGTGGAAATTTTTTGAATCATCCTTTCCTTTGTGAATGCAGTATCGTGAACCTTTGACTAGGGGCACAGGATTCATCATCTTCTATGGATAAGGCCCTTACTTTACCGTTCTAGTGTTGTGATCAGTATAAGCACTAATCTTCCATTGATTGCTGCTTTCATTACCTTATACTTGAAGCGTGCTTAAAGTGGAGTTCCACCCATTTTAATAAGTTTAGATGTCTGTAATCCCCTTTAAAAATACTTTTACCAATGGAAACTCTTTTTTTTTTGCAAGGAAATAACTTTTTTTTTCTTCTTTATTCATCCGCACTTCCGGATCCGGCCGCCCATAGGCGATTACGTCACTCGGCGATTCGCAAGGGCTGCTGGGATGTATCCCAGCAGCCCTTGCGAATCGCCTAGTGACAAAATCTTGTATTATTACACCGGCATCAGCTGTACTCAGATGTATTGCATTGAGTCCGTGCTCCGCCCTGCCACCTCTCAGTGAGCTCTACGGGATGTATTGCTTTGAGTCCGTGCTCCTCCCTGCCTCCTCTCAGTGAGCGCGGACTGAAAGCATTACATCCTGTAGAGCTCACTGAGAAGGGGCGGAGCACGGACTCTATGCAATACATCCGAGTACAGCGTTTCACAAGGGCTGCTGGGATACATCCCAGCAGCCCTTGCGAATCACCGAGTGACGTAATCGCCTATAGGTGGCTGTACCCAGAAGTGCGGATGAATAAAGAAGAAAAAAAGGTATTTCCTTGCAAAAAAAAAAGTTTCCATTGGTAAAATTGTGCTGTGGTGTTAAAGCCAGGCTTCCCCCCCCTCCCCCCCATCCTATTTCTTGTACTTTTTGTGCTGGCCCATCACCGTGATGGGTAGTCTTGCCGCCCCCTGTAGAATGATGTGAAAGGGGAGAAAGCCAGACCTCAACTTTGAAGGAAGGATGTAAATTGAAATGCCCTATGAAAAGTGTACTTTTAACTTGTAGCCTAACTAGTTTCAACTGACCTTTATTCAATTTCTTCCTGGCATTGTATAGCGCCTTCAATTTATGCAGCGCTTTAGATATCTTCATGCATTCATTAATGTATCTACCATTATGGTTTTTTTCAAAGCACCAATACTTTTGGTCCATGCACAATCTGTACCTTTTTTATATCTTTTCTGCAAGGTCAGGTTAGACAACCTGAAAATTAGTGGTGCACCGAAATTTCGGCAACCAAAATTTTCGGCTGAAAATGGGCTTATTCCATTTCGGCCGAAAATGGGTTAAAGATGCCGATATTAATGATGGCCTTCATGTATTCATTAATGTATCTGCCATTTATGGTTTTTTCAAAGCACCAATACTTTTGGTCCATGCACAATCTGTACCTTTTTTATATCTTTTCTGCAAGGTCAAGTTAGACAACCTGAAAATTAGTGGTGCAACCAAAATTTTCAGCCGAAAATGGGCTTATTCCATTTCGGCCGAAAATGGGTTAAAGATGCTGATATTAATGATGGCCGCCGCGGGCGCAGCGCAGGTTTCAAAAGACCCGCCTCTGGCTGGCGGCCCGCCTCCCGGTGATGTCACTTCTTCTACGATGTGCATGAATGAACTAACACACCGGGCGGGCAGGCGAGCGACCGCTAATAGCTGTAACTAAGTGAGCGCTTCACTTCCCTATCAGGTGGGTATCTCCTCTGACAGGGAAGTGAAGGGCTCACATAGTTATAGCTATTAACGGTCGCTCGCCCGCCCGCCTGCCTGGTGTGTTAGTTCATTCATGCACATCGTAGTAGTAGTGACATCACAGGGAGGTGGGCCTTTTGAAAGGAAGGACACAGGAGGAGCTGAGAGTAATGAGATTGCATCCTTGGGATGGGGAGGGACGCTGAGGCGGGGGGGGGGGGGCTGAGGCAGTGGGGGGGGGGAGCTGAGGCGAGCTTACCAATGGTATTTATATTATGCAGCATGAGGGGGTTAATGTATTGCCACTTCTGGTCACTGATGCATTAGTGACCGACCAGTGGCAGTTAATTAACCCCTTTGTGCTGCATTAGTGCAACCAGTGTTAATTAACACTGATACTGGTTGCACTAATGCAGCACAAATGGATTAACTGCCACTGGTCGGTCACTAATGCATCAGTGACCAGCAGTGGCAATACATTAACCCCCTCATGCTGCATAATACAAATACCATTGGTAATTAAATTAACCACTTGCCAAGCCGTCACAGTACATATACTGCGACAGGGTGGCAGCAACAGGTGTACGTCGCTGCCTGTTTTTGGTGTATGCCCCTGTTCTATCTATTTTAAAATAATTTGGGGGTAAAAAAGTCATTTTCGGTTTTCGGCCAAGGGCATCCTGCATTTTCGGTTTCGGCCCAGAATTTTCATTTCGGTGCAACCCTACTGAAAATACAGGCATCATGTACATTTTCCCCTTGACTCTAATCTTTGAAACTTTGAAACCTTTTTTTTTTTATTAAAATTAAATAATGTTTCTGGCTGGTAATTTTAATAATTGTCCTGCTTTACAAATGTAGCAAGATGTAATGTTACATTTCCAGTAAAACCAGAACCTGCCATTAGTTATGTTTGCAGTTTTTAACAGTGTATGTCATTTTTCTTAAACGTTTCCTTCTGTTTTTGTTTTATGTATGTATGAAAGGTTATGACTATGTTTGGGAAAATTTGGTTTTAAGAAGATGCTTGTAACGCCTAACAAGGGTTTTTTGCCCATACTTCTATGGATCACAAGAGTACACTTTGTTCTGCACTCCGGTTAGCAGTTTTGTCGGCTGACATCAATTACTACTTTATAGTCGGCATCCACCCAGATGCCTGGACCAGCAGCTGGCTCAGCCTCTCAGCTGCGCTGCTGAGTCTGGCCCAGCCACTCCCGCCCCCTCCACAGCTCGGAGGGGCAGAGCAGAGAGCTGGTGACTGACAGTCTCCACTCTCTGCTCAGAGTGGAGAAGAAAACTGAGTGATCAGCAGTGTTTAATCACTCAACTCTCAGTGCAGAGGTGGCAGGGGAAAAATGCAGTGGCATATCGATGCTGCATCCACCTAGGGATTATAGGGTGTTTTTTTTTTTTTTTTTTTTTTACTCTTTTTTTAAGGCTCAGTTCACATCTATGCATGTGCAATTGATGGTTTTTTTTTTCTTTTTTTGTGGTGCGTTTTTCTGCCGTTTTTTTTGTGTTTTTTTTTTCTTTATTTGTGTTTATAATGTGTTTTTTTTAATTGTGTTTTTGCATTTTGATGATGCTAGGAGGAGGTGTCTGTCATGCAGGAAAATGCATTAAAAGCACATGTACATGTATTTTTCATGCAATTTCATTGAATTTAACCTTTCCCAAAAAAAAAAAAAAAAGCATTGCAGGAGGCTGCCTAGATGTGAACCGAACCCATTGGAAATAAAGTTCAATGGATTGTAGTGCGTTTCTCTGGATCTGTAAATGCACTAAAAACGCAAAGATGTGAACCTAGCCTTAACAAGCTTGTTGGATGGACCATGAACAAAGACATATGGGGCCAGCATGTCTTAACCCCAGCAGGAAACAGTAGTGTGTTCCAAAAATGCCGCCTGAATTCTTCCACATGCCCTGCTTTCCCCTGCAAAATATGAGCTCCGCTTGCCCCTATGTGGGCCTGGGACCAGCATAGTGGGTGCCACTGGGTAGAGGGGAGGGAATAGAGGGGACACATGTCCGCTCTCCTCCCCTTTTTGTTGCTGGCCTGGAAGTGATATGTATGTCACTTCTGGGTTCCAGTTGACAGTTGATGGCCGGGAAAGAATGTAATGCAGTGCGATGTTAATGGAGCACAGAGAAGACAAGCGGGACTTTGTCGCCTATGTGATAATTTATTTTATTTTGTAATTGTAAAACAGTTATACCCAAGCACATAAAATGTTACCCCCCCCCCCAAAAAAAAAATAAAAAATTGAGACCTCCCCACCCCCACATATATGCAAGTACAAATATAAATGTATACATCTGGGGAACCTACGCCTGAAAATGTTGATTGCGATACACGTTGCATATAACCGCACACGTAGCTTTTTTGTGGTGCATTTTCTGGCACACTGTATTTTATTTTTTATTCATGTTTTTAAAGTGTTGATGCTAGTAGGTGTCTCATGCAGGAATATGCACTAAAAGCACATGTACATGTGTTTCAATCGTTTTTTTTTTTTTTTCCTTGCAATTCCATAAAACCCCATGAAAAAATAGGGGTGCTTTTTGCTGCTCCCAGGAGCTTTGCTGTCTTGCATTGCAGTCCAAACCTTCCTTTTTCTTTCATAGGTTAGGTCAGGGCTCGACCAATCCCAGGTGCCAGGGCTAGAAATCAATGAAATGGTGTGGAAATGAACATATGATTTTTACATTTTGACCATGTATGTTAATTAAGGTAACAATGCAAATTTTTTGGACCCCCCTAAATTCCTTTTTCAGCCTTTTTATTGTATAAAATCTGAGAAAGGAATCTAGGAGGTGCAACATAGTATAAGACTTTCTACTACTGCTTTTTATTTCCAGATTGTTATTCTCCTTATGGTGGTGGTGAGGGGTAGGGCTGCAGACTGAATATAAAAATGACTAACATTTAAATATGGATGAAACAAGAAATGTAGTCTGAAGGATGAAATTGGCTTTTAATCCACATACTTTTTTGGCCGAGTGCCTTGTGATAAGTCCTAAATCGGCTTTTTAGAGGAAACCAGTTTTGAAAATACTGGTTCCCTGGCTAAGAATTTCAAAAACTGTGTACATAGAGAGAAAATGGTGTACAGAGAGAAAATGGTGTACTGAATGAATAAAAAAATGATTATATCAGTTGTCCTATACCACTCTTCTGATGAAGATCTAAAATGCATCTATAAGTCCCCTTCACACGGGTGGACCGATTTGGTCTGCCTGTCAATTCGGACCATCTATTGCCTTTTATTGAGCGGCAGGCGTGAATGGACGTGTCTGTTGACACCCACCAACATCTGATCCTATCATCTAAAAACAGATGGGGATCTGATCCTCCGCCTAGTTTATCAGGTCACCCTTGGGTGTAAACGGACAGGCAGTTTGTTTACATCCAACCGCCTATAGAGGACAGGGGGCTGTGTCTGTGTCCGCGTCTTCTCTGCATAACCTGAGTGAAAATGGACAAGCCACCCGCCTGCTCAGCGGGAATTGGTGGACAGATCTCCCACTGAGCAGAAGGACTCTGGTAGGAGTCTGCCCATGTAAAAGGGACCTAACCCTTTGAAGCAGTCTGTTGATGAACTCCTACTGTGGCCTGCGACTGAGCTTTAAAAAACAAAAACAAAATGAGAGCTTTGCATGCACCTCCTCTGGCCATAGAAAATGCTGGCAACCACCAGAACTACGTTGGAGTTTCCAATAGGCTTCATGTGAACCCTCCATGGGCGTGACCCGAGTGTAAATCCACTTTATTTTAATGGGTGAGAGAGGGTTGAATAAGGGGGATTTATTTGTATTTGCAACCTGCACCTTCACTTTACAAGCCATGCCCCCTTCGTTTTGTAGGGGTTGGCTTAAGGAGTGTTCTTTTTATCCCCTGTGCTTCCAGGTATCTCCTGTCCTCTTCAGTTTGTTTCACTAAGCTTACTGAACGCACTACCTGTTGGCGAAGATACTGCAGGATTAAAGCATACCTTAACTGAAGGACAAAAATATAAGTATATAAGATCTAAAAATATATTGCGATCTACCAGTCCCCCTCCAATGTAACTGAGTTGAAGAAAGGTAGATGTATTTGTTTGGCCGGTGTGGCAACCATGGCACCTTCTATCAATGCACTTTAGGGTGCTGCATATTTATAGAGGGTTGTGAGTGTTCTTAAAACATGAATATTATATTTTGCAGCATTTTTTGGCTTTAGTTCTGTGTTCTTTCTGTTTACGTGATCTTTAGTGATTCAGGAAGCTGCTATTTTGTAATCACTTAGGAGTTTGGCTCCCTCTTTCCTCCTCCTTTCCTATTTTTGTTAGGATCTTGTCTAGTCCGGTAACATGAGAAATGTTAGGTCCTGTGTTGCAGAATAAATCGTGCTGAGTTCTACATACTTTTTGCTACCATGAAATCCTGATGTCATTCCCAACCTTTGTTTTGGTGGCTTCCACCGTAGCTGTGATTATTTGAAAATTTAGATTTTTAAATGTAAGGTCATACAAATGCATTACCTCGACCCCCCCCCCCCACCTCCCTGATCAATATGCAATAATTGTTGTTATCTTTAAAAACTTCTCTTGTTCAAAACATACTTTATGATTCATGCCATCTTCCTTCTCAAGCCTGTGCTATGTGGGATGGGCTGTAAGACACCCAGTCACCTCACCACAGCTTACGCTGGCCATACATAACTTTTTTTTTATATTTTTTTGCTCAGCCAGCAGTCCATCGTCAGGAGTTTAGTGTAGGAGAGAGAGCTGCTTTGTAACTGTCATTCGCTCAGGCTGGGAGTTGGTTGGGTGTCACTTTAGTGGAGGATGAAAGTGTGAATACATGTCCTAAAGATAAGGTAAGGTTGGAGTTCTGTATACTGCATATTATGACTATAGGTGTGTCACCTCTCTGCATTATGTAGTTCTAATTTGGAGCATTCCTTAAAGTTTAGTAACCCCCCCTGTTCAGTAATGACTTATAGGATACAGTCTGTCAATGGACACTGGTCAATGTTCAAATTATGGTCAATGGCCTTATGCACACAGACACCTTGAGGCTGAGAAAAGCACTAACATAAAATCCGGCTTTCCCGGCCTGTGGAACCATTGTGCCACATACTGTACAGCTAGCCATAGTAGTAAATAGCTGTACATACTTATTCTTGGATATAAGCTTATGCCCTTGTGCATCAGCGTAAACATGCACATATGATGTATTTCCGTGTTGGGTAAGGAGATTCCTCCCGAAACGCACTGGTGACGTAGCTTTCCCATAGGACACCTGTGGGGCCCTCACTGTTTTGCCAATGCCTTAGGGAAAAAAGGAAGTGGGATTTCATAAATGCTAACTACCATAATACATCTTTGAATAAACCAAGTACTTAAGGATGTATTCAAGTTTCACATTTGTGAACTTGTACAGGATTCTGTGGTAAAACAGCCATGGCTATGACTCTTCTGAACTAGTAAAATCCCTTTGTATGGAAATATTTATTAGTAATACATTTAATGTATGATGTGGCAATTTGTAAATGACTGGGTTAGAGATGGAAATGTGTGAAACCAAACAAGTCAGTAGCTCTTTGGTTTCTGGTGCAGAAGTGGAGAAATTCCTCTCTGGCTTCATCATGCCTGGCACTGGCTTTCAGTTCTGGAAGGTGAAGCAAAAGTAGTGGCTGTGGAATCTCATGTAACACTTCATACTGGATACATGCCAGCTGATAGTGCTTCCTGCCAATCTCAGACAAACCAGTGCTGAGTCTAGAACACATCTCCACTGTGTGTACTGTGATCACATCAAATGGGTTTTTATGTAATTACACAAGAATGCACAGGCCAACCTGCTTCACCCTCCTGGTTGTTTACACCTTTTCATGTTACCTCTAGCATAGCACCATTACTTTATTATATGCACAGATATCACTTGAAAGCATTTTTGACACCAGAAATTATCATAAACTTTAATGAATAATTTTTGGATCTGTGGAGGGAACTTTCCTTAAATTTACAAACCTTTACATACATTCACCTACATAAATGCTTTAGAATAAAGCTGGCAAATTGTAATAACTTTTTTTGTTTTTTAGTTTCCACTTACCGTAGATCAGTTTATGCTTTGCTATGCAGTTGTACAGAAATGTCCTATTTTTATTACAATTTAGTTGCTGACTTTTATGAAACAGATGCAAGCGCGAAAGGTCCAGCACTGTCCTTCCCTGCACTTGATTCTTCTCAACCCTTCGGGAATACCAGTAAAGGCCAGTATAGTAAGACTCTTGTTGTAGTTTTATATAAAAACATTATTCTAATAGCGAAGTGCATCTTTATGACCATGTTTCTTGTTGCACCTAGATTTAGGATTTTACATTAAAAGATGGTCACAGTGTGCAGCAGCCACCAATCATGTCACTCCCTTGAGAAAATGGTGGTTCTTCTCCTTGCTGCCTCCTGTCAGTTTTTAATTTGATGTGACTGTGCATGGCTCTATCTGTATATTTGTGTCATTTACAGCAATAGTTACATAGTTAGTGAGGTTGAAAAAAGACACCAGTCCATCCAGTTCAACCTATGATGTGTGTGTGTGTGTGTGTGTGTGTTTGCTTTTAACCGTACATTGTATACCCCTGTATGTTGTGGTCTCTAAGGTGCCCATCTAACAGTTTTTTGAAACTATCAATGCTCCCTGCTGATACGACTGCTTGTGGAAGAGAATTCCACATCCTTACTGCTCTTACAGTGAAGAACCCCTTACGCATTTTAAGGTTAAACCGCCTTTCCTCTAGTTTTAGCGAGTGGCCACGTGTCTTATTGTATCTCCTTTCTCTGAATAGTTTGTTCCTTATGCTAGGGTCGCCAGTACAGTATTTGTACATTGATATCATATCCCCCCTCAATCGTCTTTTCTCCAGAGAGAATAAGTTCAGTGCTTGTAGTCTTTCCTCATAGCTGATGTCCTCCATTCCCCTAATTATTTTTGTTGCCCTTCTCTGGACTCTCTCCAGTTCCAGCACATCCTTCCTTCCAGCAATCTTTAGTACTCAAGGGAGCACAAGTGCAGTGGCGCTGCATTTTTATACAGTTGATACTTTTTGCAGCCCCTCAACACAGTTGCAATGTTTTGCAGGCTGAAATGTAAAAAAAAAAAAAAAAAACACAATAAATGCACATAGGTTTTTTTTTTATTTTTTATTATTATTAGAGCCAGTGGATCCATGTAATATTTATGGCCTTTATTTGCATAGGTTCCTTTTTGTTTTGTCTTTGGCTTTGAACATTTAATTCCTATTTCCCTTCGTATCACCTAGGAGTTACAGGTCGGCTGCGACATAGCCACATTAGACAGGGGCTGGCCTGCGAGTTAAACGCCTTCTGAGGTCCCATATGACTGGGTCTTGACCCGAGTCGCAGCGTTCTGTCTGGAGCGGTGCCCACCTGGTTAATGGTATGGTGAGTAGCTGTCCCCCCTTTTCCCCCTAGAGGGTTTTGGGGTGAACGTGGGGCCCTCCTTGGGACGGTCAGAACCCCGGGTTCTCCTCCTTCTCGCAGGCACTCATCCTGCCCCCCCCTCCACACTGGGGCTATTTGGGTGGTCTGGCCACTTTCCTGGGATGGGGGCAGGGCGGTAACTGGCGAAGGGGGGCGGGGGATGCACCTCCAGCGACCAGATGATAGATTGTGTGGAGGGGGTGGGGGAGTATACCTGATAGGGGGTCCTGCCAGGGTTTCCCATCCTGCCTGGATCTGTCCTTGTGGCCTGGTCTCCCTCTTGGGTCCCTGTAAGCCTTGTGGTGCCACGTGGGCTGTCATTTTGTTATAGCCTGTGTGTTTCTATACATAGCGGCCATGTTTGTCTAGTCTAGCGGCAATTTTCTTTTGGTTTGCCATTGGAAATGGCGACGGCCATGAAAGTGGAGCCCTGTGGGTGGCGATCTCGGTGGTGGGAGCCCCTCCTCATCCCCTGTTGCTGACTCCTGGATCATTTTACTTCCAGATCGCCGCACGTGTAGTGCAGATTCTCCTGGTGGCTGCAGGTGCCTGTTTCTGTGGGTGGTGAGTCTGGTGGGGTCCTCTCCCTTTCTGCTGAGGATCGCTTGGTGCTTTGTGTGCCTGGTGACCAGATGGTGCTGCCAGCGCAATGGGGGTTCTCTCTTAGCAGTATTTTACACTTTTTGTGGGGTTCCCCTGGTGACTCACGGAGTCTTTGGAGCACATTTCTCCACCTGATCCCCTCTCTGAGGCAACCATCCATGCACTGATGGAGGTCCTGGAGTCCCTTGCGTCCTGGGTGAAGGTGGCTTGCAGGTGACGGGACTAGCAAAAAGCTCCCCCGGATGTGGGTCACTCTCCTGGGTCTGCAACTATGCGCCTGAATCCTCTGATAGGGAGGATGATTCCTCCACCTCTGCGACCGCATGAAAAGGCGCTGGTGGATGCACTGATTGTATTTGTGCGTGAGACCCTGAAGATGGAGTATGCAGCTGAATCTGTTTCCTTTCCCTGCCTATTTTGACAGAATTTTTGCTAATGAGTGGGGATGACCAAAGCATCCCTGTGGGGTCCCTAAGCGATTTACTAGGCGTTACCCCTTTGAGGAGTCCTTTCTTAAGAAGTGGACTGTGCCACCGGTGGTGGACCCTCCGGTTTCTAGATTAAACAAGGCAACCATGATTCCGGTTGATGAGTCCCGGCCCTTTAAGGATCCGGCTGAACAGGAAGGCAGAGGCTGTGCCCCGCACTATGTACACTCTGGCTGGTTAGGCAATGAAAATGGTGTTCACCATTGCCCTAATTTTGCAAACTCTGACCGAGTGGGCTAAGCTCGTACATTATGAACTGGAGGGGGAACCGTTCCCCCCTGCCTTTGCCGAACTGGCGGACCAGCTGGTCCAGGGGCTGCAGTTTATCTGTGATGTCTTTTTGGATGCGACTTCCCTGATGGCTTGCCTCTGTTTTGGCAGTGGTCCATCAGCGTGTTTTTTTTTGCACAGATGCTTGTCTGCAGGTCAGACTTTAAAAAAAAAAAAAAAGGCCTTGACTGATCTTCCTTTTCAAGATCACCTGTTTGGAGCTACCCTGGATGACATCATTAAAGGTCTCACGGGGGGGAAAAAGTACTTTTCTTCTGCAGGCTACTAAGGGCAAGAAACCTCGTCGTAGACGTGGGCCTTCCTTCTCAGCTCAGAAATTTTTTTTTTTCGTCCCCCAAGGTCAACTGACAAGGGCTCGAAGCCTTTCAGGGCCTCTTCTGGAGGAGCCAAATGAACCTGGTCTGGCAAGCCAAAATCGGGCTTCTCCAGACCTGGGGACAAGGCTCCTTCTGTATGAAGTTGTGCCCTCACCCGTATTGGGGGTGGGGGGCGTCTTCGCTGGTTTCCTGGACCCTGGACTTCCCGGGTGCAAGACAAATGGGTCCACAAAGTCATTCATTCCGGCTTCAAGATCGATTTTCTCTCTTGTCCCCAGGCAAGGTTTTTTCCTTCCAACTTGCATCTGTCCCTAGAACATTTACAGGGCTTGTTCGGGGCGGTACAAGACCTGTTCCTTCAAGGGGTGATTGTCCCGATTCTAAGCTCGGAACGTTTTCAGGGTTTTTACTCAAACCCGTTTAGTTCCCAGGAATGAAGGCAAAGTGCGTCAAATCTGGACCTCAAGATGCTAAACTGGTTTGTGCGGTACAGAAGTTCAGAATGTAGTCCATTTGAACAGTGGTGGCATCCCTGCGTCGGGGGATTTCCTCGCCTCTATCGATATCAAGGATGCCTAACTTAAACATTCCAATATGTGCCAGCCATCAGCGTTTGATCCGCTTTACTGTGGCAGAAGAGCATTATCAGTTTGTGTCGTTACCCTTTTGGTCTCGCCTCTGCTTCTCAGATCTTCACAAAATTGTTAGCCCTAGACTAGCTTTGCTACGCCAACGGGGGATCGCGGTACTGGGCTTCTTGGACAATCTTCTTCTGCAAGCGAAGTCGCCCTCTGCTCTGGTGGAGAACCTAGAGATCACAATACAAACTCTGCGGGAGTTCGGCTGGATTCAGAATTTTCAGAAGTATGCTCAGGTTCTGTCCACAAAGCTGAACGATCTGGGCCTGACTCTGAACTCAGGCCTTAGCCAGAGTGCTCCTTCCTCTGGACAAACTCCAGAAATTGCAGGCTGCAATTTGCCTCCTGCTTTCCAACAAATGGTCATCCCTCCAAACTAGCATGTGGGTGCTGGGCCTGATGGTACGTTCAAGGTGCTTCCTGCAAAGGGAAATTATGACCAAATGGGACATGGCTCGGCAGTCTCTGGACAATCAGATCTGGCTGAGTCGGGGCACGAAGGAGTCCCTGATTTGGTGGCTTCGTTCTCCAGCTCTTCGGCTGGGAAATTCCTTCCTCCTCTTGTATTGGACAGTGGTCACCACAGATCCCAGCCTATGCAGCTGGGGAGACGTCCTCGGCAAGCATTCTGTTTAGGGGGTCTGGAGGTTGTAAGAGTCCAGACTCCCGATCAATGTATTGGAACTCCGAGCGATCAGACAGCGATCATTGGATGGATTGTCTTCAGGGCTGTCCAGTGCGCAGTCAATGGGACAATGCCAATGCCGTGGCTTATATCAATCACAGAGGAGGCACAAGAAGTGTCCTGGTCGGCTCTGGAGGTAGCCGGCATTCTAAGGTGGGCAAAACTGTTCGTTCTAGCCCTCTCCACCATACACATTCCAGTGGTGGATAATTAGCAGGCGGATTACCTTATTCAGCCAGCGTAGGACCGCGGGGAGTGGTCCCTTCATCCAGAGGTGTTTCATCAGCTGCGTCTCCAATGGGGCACCCCCAAGCTGCATCTGTTGTGGCTCAGTCAAAAGATCCTCTGGCGGACGCCACAGATGCGCTGGTGGCCCCGTGGGGTCACTATCGTCTGATTTATGCCTTCCATCCTCTCAAGCTTCTGCCAAGTCTTTTACGCAGGAATGATTCAGAAGGAATTCCGGTCATCTTAGTGGCTTCGGACTGGCCTCGCCGGGCTTGGTACACCAATCTGGTGCGGCTAGTCACCGATGTTCCTTGGAAGCTTCCTCTCAGGGAGGATCTGCTGCCCCAAGGTCCGATCTTCCATCTGGCATTAAAGTCACTTGCTTTGACGGCTTGGCTGTTGGCTGTTGAATGCCAGGTGCTGAAAGATAGTTTATCTGAGTCGGTGATTCCTACACTGTTTAAAGCTAGGAAATCTACCTCTAGGAAGATCTACCATTGTACATGGAAGACACATACATTGCGTGGTGTTAGTCTCTTGGGGTTCTACCCTGCTCCTTCTTGGTGGCTCGGATCTTGACCTTTCTTCAATGGGGGGGTTGAACAGAAATCGGCCTGGAGTACCATCAAGGACCAGGTATCGGCTTTGGTGGTCTTGTTCCAACGTGCGTACCTTCCTTCAGGGTGTCCCAACATTTGGTTCCTCCATTGTGGGCTCTGTTCCCTGCTTTTGAAAATATTCGGGAGATTCCCCTGCTTACGCTGTCCCAGAAGGTTGCCTTTTTAGTGGCTATCACTTCTGTGCGCATGGTGTTGGAACTGGTGACGTTATCCTGTCATTTTGCTCAAGAATATCCCTGTATTTAGCACCATCCATCTTTCCCTCAACTCTGACCAGTTTCCCAGTCCCAGCTGCTGAAAAACATCCCCACAGCATGATGGTGTTCTTTGGGTGATGTGATGTGTTGGGTTTGCGACAGACATAGCGTTTTTCTTTGATGGCTGAAAAGTTCTATTTTAATCTTATCAGACCAGAGCACCTTCCTCCCATTCATTTTGGGAGTCTCCCACATGCCTTTTCGCAAACTCAAACCATGCTATTAAAGTAAAGAGCAAAGGTGACCAGCGCTATGGAGTATGAGGTAGAACAGTGAAGAGTGGGTAAATAGGTGTAAGCAGCCAACAACCAAACCCCGAAGGGTTAAGAATAGAGTGAATGTGCAGAGGGGTTGAGACGGCGCTACCTAAAAATTAATAAAGTGCTGATAAAGGTGCAATAATGTGCAGAGAAACCCCTTTAAAAAGGCGGTGATACCAATTAATCTAAAATATAAATATTAATTAAATTCTCAAAGGGTTGAAAATCACACAATTCCGTGTCGGTAAAACAACCGATGTAATCTGTCAATGTATGGTGAATTTTATCTGCAAATAATAATTGTGCCACAAGTGAACAAGTGTTATAGTGGGTTTATTCCAATAAAGTGATACAGTGCACTGCTGATTTAAACCTATGGATGCAAATCCCTGGTAGTGAAGTGGTGAAAATATATAAACAAATAAAATCCTGGAGTGATATATTCCTCAGAGGTGATAGTGCTGTTATACCCTCAGTGACCACTAGGTGTAGTATATACGACCTGATCCAATAGAGTGGTCCACAGAGGTAGATCCTGGGTTTCCTCTCTTGATCCAGCAAGGCACCAGCTGGTGATCTCTTCTCACATCAACAGAGCTTCCCGTCGCAAGGAAATGACGTTCCAGAGCGCTCTTCCAATCAGATTCCCTGGTATCACCCCCTTTTTAAAGGGGTTTCTCTGCACATTATTGCACCTTTATCAGCACTTTATTAATTTTTAGGTAGCGCTGTCTCAACCCCTCTGCACATTCACTCTAAACCATGCTATTGTTTTTTTGCTGAAAGTAATGGTTTTCTTCTGCCATGAAGCCTATGTCGTCCTATGTACAGATACTCCAGTCTCTGCTGTGGCAGCACCTCCAGGGTTACCTTAGGTTAGGTCCTTGTGCTACCTCTCTGATTAATGCCCTCCTTGCCCAGTCCGTGAGTTTTGGTGTGCGACCGTCTCTTGGCATGTTTGTTGTTGTGCGATGCTCTTTCCATTTGGTTATGACAGATTTGATGGTGCTCCTGGGGATCATCAAAGATTTGGATTTTTTTTTTTTTTTTTTTTTTTTTTTATAACCTAACCCTGACTTGTACTTCGCAACAACATTGTCTCTTGTTTGGAGAGTTCCTTGGTCTTCATTGCAGTGTTAGGTTAGTGGAGCCTCTTAGGTGTTGCAGCCTCTTGGGCCTTTCAAAAAAGGTGTGTGTATATGTAATGACAGATCATGTGACACTTAGATTGCACACAGGTGGACATCATTTCACAATTATGTGACTTCTAAGGTAATTGATGGCACCAGAGCTTTTTATAGCCTTCATAACAAAGGGGGTGAATACATACGCATATGCCAATTTTCTGTTCTACTTAAAGTGATTGTAAAGTCATTTTTTTTTTAAAATAACAAACATGTTATACTTCGCTGCTCTGTGCAGTGGGTTTTGCCCAGAGCTGTCCAGGTCCCCCTCTTCTCGGGTCCCTCCTCTGTGCTGTTGAGTGCCTCCACCGCAAACAGCTTGCTATGGGGGCACCCGAACCAAGCTGCAGCTCCTTGTGTACATTCAGACACTGCCGTCATTCGGCCCTGTCCCCGCTCTCTCCTAAATGGCAGCCGCAGGAGCCAATGACGCTGCTGTGGTGCCTCAGCCAATCAGAAGGGAGAGTCCCAGATGGCCAAGGGACTTGTAGACATCGCTGGACAGAGGGACCTCAGGTAAGTATTAGAGGATGCTGGGGAGGCTGCTGCACACAGAAGGCTTTTTATCTTAATGCAGAGAATGCAATAAGATGAGAAAAAAAAAAAAAAAAAACCTTCTGCCTTTACAACTCTGTCTTGCTATTTTACCAGTTTCAGACTGATTCGAAAATGCCAATTTCTTCAAGTGCAGTTGGCTCATGTGCTCTCCTGTCCTTGGCTATTCCCAGTACTTTAATTTGATCCAGGCTGTGCCGTTATCATTTTTATCAAGTATGCATATCTGTATGCTTATACGAGCTACAATAACTAAAGCCCAGAGGGGATACAGGGGTACATTTTTCATACCTAACACTTCAATTTTACACTTGGTAAAAGTTTTGGGGGAAGTAGAAACTGAGGGAGGTTTCATTCACTCAGGAAAATGATCTCTCAGCCATTAATTAGCACTGACAGCCCACACTCAGGGCAGGATCAGCAAAATGCAAAGGGTGTTTGCAACAGTGTAAGAGCCGATCCACACTGGGGCGACTTGTCAGGCGACCTGGCCGTGGGTCGCCTGCCATAGATTAGCACAGGACCCGTTCTAATAGAAGCGACACAAGTCGCTCCGACTTAGAAAAAGGGTCCTGGTACTACTTTGGGGCGACCTGGAAGTGACCTGCATTGACTTCAATGATATGAAGTCTGTGCATGCCGCTTCGAGGTTGCGGTGCGCGCTGTGCACCGCGACTTCACAGGTCTCCCCGGCAAGTCGGGTCGCTCCTATGTGAACCTGCTCTTAATCTGCTGTGTAAATATTGAATTCTAGCATTCAGAATCTGACACACTTTTTTTTTTTTTTGCTCCTAAAATAGCGGGATTTATTCTAATACATCACAAAAGGGAGTGATTGGCGTTACACCTTTCCTGTTTTAATGAAGCTAACAGAATGTCCTTTTAAAACTTGGTGATATTATGTGACTTCTTCTTTCCCATCTATTTTATTGACCTACAACCTTTTACAATGCTGCATGTGTTTTTCAAGTAATGACACCAAAAGCACTGTTCCTTTTTAGGTAGTTATTGTGCATGCTTAATTTCCTATGTTTTTCATGGCTGTTACCCTGAAGAGACTCGGAATAGGGAACAGAGACAGCCTTTGGCCTAGCAAGCATTGGCATTGTTTCACATCTATTTTGTGGTAAAGGGAACTACAGAACTAAATATTTAGTTTTTCTTTTGCGTAGGACCACAGAACTCATGTCAGTGGTCATGTTGAGATCCAGGAATCCCTGTAATTCAACTTTCCTGTTTCTCAATCTGCTATGTTTTTACAAAGCGTTTTCTCAGGCAAAGTTCATGAGCAATGCAGTTGTGTGCAATTAAAGGAATGTTTGTAGACTTGAGAGATGTTGCTTTACGATTGTGCTGCTTCTTAAAATGAAACTATAGTTTTGAAATCGTTAAAGGGAAGTGTGAATGTGAACGGTTTATGTGGCATCCCTCACTACCTTTTTACAGAACACTGGATTACAGGAATTAAAATAAATAAATAAATAAAAGAATCAAATTGAGGCATAACAAAAACTGGCCTAGCTCCTCACTTCACTTGGCATCACAGTGGGATCTTGCAAAATCTCAGGATCGATCCTAATTCTTCTGAAATTATGCTCTAGCACTGTACAAATGGGCTGCTGCCACATAAGTGGACCTTGTATTTTTATTTTACATTAAAGGTCAGCTTTAATGTAGCTTTAATGTAAAATAGGGAGTCACAAAGTATTTGAAGATTTAACTAAAGTGGTTGTAAAGCCTTGTTTTTTTTTTTTTTTTTTTGCGGGGAGTTTTTCTTCACCTTAATGCAGGGAATGTATAAAGGAAAAAAGATTAGACTTTAGCACCACTTTATGGCAGATTGGAAAGTTTAGCTAAAAAGTAGATCTTAACTGTACAGGAAACAGAACCATGGTTTATATGCTGGCTGCCTTTGCAAGAATGAATGGTCACCAGCAAAAAAAAATGTTGCTAGGGCCCCCCCTTAAAACTCGCCATATAACCCTACCCCTTTTTTTTGTCCTAGGCAATATACCTGTTCTGAAGAAGTATAAACCATTAGATTTTTTTTTTTTTTTTTTACTGAAGCTTTTAACAAGAGCAATTTCTGGATCAGTTATAATTTTAATATGTTTACATTGAGGACCATACCCAGACTCCACTGTGTGGGGCTGGGCTGTAAGTGCTTTTGGGGACTAGAAAATAAAATTGGCCTTGAGTAAAATCAAGGGCCAGAAGTCGGCTTTGGCGGTCTTCTTCCAACAACCTTTGGCCACACAATCCCTGGTGCGTACCTTTCTTCAGGGTGTTCGACATTTGCTTCCTTCAGTGCGGGCTCCGTTGTCTCATTGGGATCTTAATTTGATGCTTTCAGGTCTGCAGAAGCCTCCTTTTGTAAATATTCGGGAGATTCTCCTGTTTACGCTGTCCCAGAAGGTGGCCTTTTTAGTGGCTATCACTTCTGCGTGCAGGGTGTCGGAACTGGTGGCATTTTCTAGAGATTGACCGATTATCGGCAACACCGATATATCGAGGGCCGATTTTGCACTTTCCCCGATATATCGGAATCGGCCTTTGGATTACTGATATTGCTGTGACGTCATCGCGTATGTTGCGCACACACATTCTGCCTTCTAACACTGCCTCCTATACCTGCGCGGCCCATACCTGACGTAATTTCACCGTGTGCTGCACACGTTCTCTGCCTTAAGACAGCCTCGTGTGTGTAGCTACCTGCAGTCCGGTCTGGTCACGGTGTTAGCCATCCATCCAAAGGGTGCCAGTCACCATCCATCTGACCCACAACAGGCCAGGGTGAGTGAGTGACACCAAGCCAGCCACCCACCACAGTGTTCCAGCAAGCCAGCCAAGCCACCCACAACAGGGTGACACCAAGCCAGCCACCCGGCCACCACAGTGTTCCAGCAAGCTACCCACAACAGGGTGCCACCAACCCACCCTTACTGCCAGGCGTCAGCCACCAACCCACAACAGGGTGCCAGGCTGCAAGCAAGCAACCCACACTGCCAGGCGTCAGCCACCAACCCATAACAGGGTGCCAGGCTGCCAGCAAGCAACCCACACTGCCAGGCTGCCAGCAAGCAACCCACACTGCCAGGTGCCAGCAAGCAACCCACAACAGGGTGCCAGCAAGCAACCTACACTGCCAGACGTCATCCACCAACCCACAACAGGGTGCCAGCAAGCAACCCACAACAGGGTGCCAGCAAGCAACCCACACTGCCAGGCGTCAGCCACCAACCCACAACAGGGTGCCAGCAAGCAACCCACACTGCCAGGCGTCAGCCACCAACCCACAACAGGGTGCCAGCAACTTCAGCAAGCCATTTTTAATCTTTTTTTTGTGTCTTTCAAATTGAAATGGAGATGGATGAGGACAGAAAAATAAAGTGTGGTCTGGGACTATTTCTCATCTCAACCTTCTCCAGGAAAAGCAGCAGCGTGCAACACATGTACAAACCGCATAAGCATGGGATCAGTAACTGCAAAAAACAAAAATACATCAAATCTTTGGGCCCAGAGTTAATCATATTGAATTATATCATGCAGCACAGAAAAAACAAAATGAATATCAATGTGATTTTTAAATGCTTCCTCCACTATCCCAGGCAACAATAACCGATATGTTTCTGAAAAAAAAAACATGTGTCGCAGTCTAGATTCAGATGGAAGATCCCAACTGCTAGACAGAGTAATCAGAGATGATTGTCACTGATAACAAGCCATTTACAATTTAAGCAGTTGACGTCCATACTTTTAGCCAAGCTACACACTGAAGAGTGAGAACTATTATCGAACAGAAATGCTGGGAAAGATTCACTAAAAGGTCGTTGAGAAAGTAAAGGCTATGCTGCAACCAGAGAATGCTGGCAACTCACTCTCATTCACGACTGACTGCTGGGCAGGACAAACCGAGTCACCAGTAGAGTTAAGCGAACACCTGGATTTTCGGGTGCGGCGGGTCTGGCCGAATTTGGAAAAAAAAGTTTGGGTTCGTGACCCAGACTTAACCCGAACTTGACCTTGATCCCAAACCCCATTGAAGTCAATGGTGACCCAAACTTTTGAGCACTAAAATAACACTAAAAAAAAACATGGAAAGAGCTAGAGGGCTGCAAATGTCAGCAAAAGCTTGTGAAGAGCATGGCAAGTGCTCTGCAAACGTGGACGAACTTAAAATAACATAAACATAAAAATAAAAAGGAATCCTCTTGATCTAGGAGGACGAGGCCCATATGGAGTAGGAGGTTGAGGTGGAGGTGGATGTGGAGGTGTAGATGGAAGTGGAGGAGGATGAGGTAGCCAACACTGGTTTTTGTTTTTCATTTTATTTCTTTTTAAATTCGGGTACACCCCAAAAGAGTGAGAGATCAAAAATACAACAATGGCTGGGTAAGGCCGGTATACATGTCTATTCTGCACAAGGTACGGACAAGTCCTGTGGGATCCATGCCTGGTTCATTTTAATGAACGTGAGCTTGTCCACATTGGCTCTGGACAGGCGGCTGCGCTTGTCTGTGATAACGCCCCCCAGCCGTGTTAAATACACGTTCAGATAATACACTGGCTGCAGGGCAGGCATCCACCTCCAAGGCGTAAAGGGCAAGCTCAGGCCATGTGCCCAATTTGGAGACCCAGAAGTTGAAGCGGGCAGACCCGTCATTCAGTATGGGTATAGTACGTAAGGAACGGTAAGGAACTTTATATGGTAAGGAACCGTGATGGTGGCGGGGATCTTTTTTCCCCCTTCTGGGTTGAGTCTGGCCTTGGAAAAGGTATGTGTCCCTGGTTGTGGGCCGGGCTCTCCCAAAGCTGTCTAAGTTCTGAGGCCTTCTGGTTAGAGATGTCGCGAACCTAAAATTTGCCGTTCGCGAACGGCGAGCGCGAACCTCCGCAAATGTTCGTGAACCGGGCGAACCGCCATAGACTTCCATAGGCAGGCAAATTTTAAAACCCACAGGCACTCTTTCTGGCCACAATAGTGATGGAAAAGTTGTTTCATGACTAACACCTGGACTGTGGCATGCCGGAGGGGGATCCATGGCCAAACTCCCATGGAAAATTACGTAGTTTACGCAGAGTCCGGTTTTAATCCATAAAGGGCATAAATCACCTAACATTCCTAAATTGTTTGGAATAACGTGCTTTAAAACATCCAGTGTGTGTGTATACAATCAGGTATGATGTTGTATCAGGTAGTGTAAGGGTTATGCCCGCTTCACAGTGACAGACCAAACTCCCCGTTTTAACGCACCGAAAACAGTCCATTTGCAGTGGGTACAGTACAGTCTGTGGACCTGTCACTCACTGGCAGGCAACTATAAAAAATATATATTTTTTTAATTTGCAAGGTGCTGTGCCACCGTATATATATGAGTGGTGGGCACTGCAGTGGGCACAGTACACTCTGTGGACCTGACACTCTCACTAGCAGCCGGCAGGCAACTGCAATTATGACAGAGGAAAAAAAAATATATTTTTTAAACTGCAAGGTACTGTGCCACCCGATAGGAGTGTGGTGTGCACACAGTACAGTCTGTGGTGGGTCTGTGGCCTCTCACACACGGCGGGCAGGCAACTGCACAATAGATAGATATATCTATCAAAATATTGACTGAAATACCAGCCCTAAAAAGGGCTTTTTGGGGTGCTGTCAGGATGCTGTCCTTACAGCAGGAGTGGACCGAGAACACGATCTAACAACTGTCCCTATTAGCAGCAGCAGCAGCACTCTCCCTGCTCTCCCTAACACACTGCTTCAGAATGATCTAAGATGGATGCTGCCCTTGCTTTTTTATAGGAGTTGGGAGGGTGTGGGAGGGAGGGTATGCTGATTGGCTGGAATGTGTCTGCTGACTGTGAGGTACAGGGTCAAAGTTTGCCTCAATGATGAAGTATAGGGGGAGGACCGAACATCGCATATGTTCGCCTGCAGCGGCTGACGCGAACAAGCGATGTTCGCCGGCGAATAGTTCGGGACATCTCTACTTCTGGTAGGGACGGTGCTGCACTGGTCTTGCCAGGGACCGGGATTCTGAAAAGCCTTTGGTGTATGTGCCCCTGGAGTGGCAGTCCAGGGGTGCCATAATTCACAGTGGATGGCAGCACTAGGAGTATGGCGCCAAGGGCACTGCACTTCCTACACACATTTTTCACACCTGCCTCTAGGGCCGGGCCTTTTGGTCAGGAGTAAGGACCAGAGGAATTTTTTTATTCCTGGCCGAAGGGCCTGCCATAGTATTACAATGTGGCACTAACCTTGCACTTATCCACTATCCCTTTCCCCACTTTTATGTGTTGTGTGTCTCACATTTTGTGTTTTTTATTGTGGCGGTACACTTTATTTTGCACAGCGTGATTAGTAGGGTGTAGGTCCTTGGGCCTGTCCCTGAAAGTCTTGGGAGGGGGTGGATATGGCCGCCTGGCTTGGTTTGCCCTCTCATGGGGTCTCTCTTCGGGAGAGCCCCACCTAGTACTTGGGGTGGTCTGTTTCAGCAGACCTCCTAAAGAACAGGGCTGCCTGGTTTCGGCCAGGTTAGCCAGTGTAAGTACCCCAGTCCCTGTCAGGAGCCTTGCCCCCTGGGAGATCAGGGTCAGGGACCATGTGTACACCCTGTGCACTTTTTGTGTTTCACTTTTTTGGTGTGCACTTTTTTATGCACCCACCGGGCTTAAAAAAACAAAACAAAAAAAAAAAACAGCTGGTGGTCCTGGTTGTTGTGGCGTGCCGACAAAGCTTTTCCACATTTCATACATGCTAACCCTGCCTTCTGAGGTGCTGGCGGTGCCCTGGCTGTGCTGGCGACCTCCTCCTCTGCCTTCACCTTGTGCTTCCACTGTGCCCCGCTGTCTGGTGGGAATGCCACTAGCATCACTTCTCGACCTTTTGGCTAAGATCAAGTGTAGTATCTGTTATCAGTTAAATCAGTAAAACTGCCTGCTGTCGTTTACCCCTGGCTGTGCTGAAGTTGGTGGTTAAGGTGTTATGCTGACCGGAGGCGGTAGAGGATGAGGAAGCCGAGTAGGAGGAGTTAGGAACAGGAGGCAAACTGCAGGGCCCTGCAATCCTCGATGGTGGAAGGAGATGCGCCAAACAAATTTAAAGGGTGTATCTCACAGTAACATAATCAGCAAACGCTGCAAAATTATTATTTTTTAAATGGGTGTTTATTGAATAGCAAAATAGAACAACAGTATCCAAAGGATGTATCTCACACGTACAGATACAGACTAGGCCGCAATTTAATATCTATCTTTCTCCTAAATGGGTGTTTATTCAATAGCAGAATAGAACAACAGTATCCAAAGGGTGCAGCTCACGTACAGCTACAGACTAGGCCACAATTTAATATTTTTCCCCTAAATGGGTGTTTATTGAATAGCGGCATAGATCAACAGTATACAAAGGGTGTATCTCACAGTAACATATGCAGACTAGGCCGCAATTTAATATTTTTTCCCTAAATGGGTGTTTATTGAATAGTGCAATAGAACCGTATCCAAAGGGTATATCTCACAGTAACGTATAAATGAAAAAATTCTTATTTTTCCCTTTTGGTGATTTTTGAATAGCAGATTAGAACAGTAGTGTCTAAACGCTGTATGTCACAGTAAAATATGAAGGAATTTTTTTTTTAAATCCAGATTAAGCAGACACGTATGCACTGAGCTTGCATTAAATGCATGCTGCAGGCCACCCACCTAACAGACTGATAAAAGTTTTTTTTTTTTTCTCCCTCCTCACTGGGCTCAGGTCAGAACAAAAAGATCGTGCACTGCACCCCCACACAATAAAATCGATGTAGATCGCTGTCTGATTAAAGAACATTCTTCTGTCCTGTGTCCTATTCTTTCCCTGAAGGCAATCTCCAGCCTGCCCCTACAATAATCTCCTATCTCTCCCTCAGCAGCATCAGGAACCTCTAACCTTCAGTAGTAAGAGCAGAGTGACATGCGGCGCTGCGTGACTCCAGCTTATACAGAGGCTGGGTCACATGCTGCACTGGCCATTCACAGCCATGCTATTAGTAGGCATGGCTGTGATGGCTTCTAAGGGCACACTAGTTAAACGCTTGTTGATTGGCTGCCCTGCAGCTGTTGAAACTGTGCCATTAAAACCGCGCCAAGACAACCGAACAACGGACTGTATCCGGAATATACAGTAAAATGTCCGGTCTGTCTCTGTCTCTCTCTCTCATGAAGTGGCAGCATTATATGAACAAAACAGAAGCCCTTTAACAGGTGACCATGGAGTTTGATAGGCTGAAATGTGCGTTCTGCAGTATAATATTGTTATACTTAACTGGGAGTATTCAAAAGTGTAGTGTCCACTCAAATTCGCTGTGTAGCTGTTGTCTAGCTTTTTTTTTTCTAGCAGTTTTGCACTGACTGCACTACAGTAGTGATTTAAAATTATTGCAGTGAGTGATTGCACTACTGCAGCACTTTGTGCATGCCATTAATGCATAATAATCAGAATGATGTGAAACTAAATGTCCCTGCAATTGAAGTTTTAGAACGAGCCCTTAATGTTAAAATTGTTAATAAATAAAGTTTTACATGTTCAGTAACAGATTTGTGTCAAAATTTGTTTTTATTTTGCAAAATTTTAAATGTACAAAAATATCGGCCAATATCGGCTGATACCGATATGCATTAGCCAAAATATCGGTATTGGCAACGAAAAACCGATATCGGTCGATCACTAGCATTATCCTGTTCACCTCAAAGTAAAACTGAAATGCAAAGAGGGTTGGCTGCTCGGGTGAAAGTAATCCAACAATCAGAGGTCGGTTGCGTGTCAGATCCGCAATCTCAGCAACACGATATACACAAAGGACTGCACTACGGCTTGAAAAAAATGAATGAATATTTATTCATGGCTTCATAGTTCCATAAAACAGACATAAGACATCAAGGACAAGGACCAAAAAATGGTTGATGCGTTTCACGAAATTACATTCACTTAATCATAACCATAAACATGCATTGAGGAAGAACTGCTTAAAAAGAGACTGGGCAGCTGAAAATGTCAACGTCAATGTAATTACAGAAATTAGTGCCAATAATGACGTATCTCTCCTTCCTGCAGTATAAATCCACAATGGCAAAACCAAAATATCTTTTTCCATATACTTGTACATCACAAAAATATTGTCAATAAACACAGTCATAAATTTACATGACAAAATGTACACAAAAACAAAGTATAAAAAAGTTTACTATACACATATTGTGTTGAATTGTTAAAAAAAAAAAAAATAAATAAAATTGATAGAAAAATTAGATCGATACATAGAACCAGGCATGTAGAGTCCATCCGTTCACCTTTTCTGCGTTGCACAAAGACACGGTGGTTGGAACCAAAGATCTCAAACTTGGACTCATCAGACCAAAGCACAGATTTCCACTGGTCTAATGTCCATTCCTTGTGTTCTTTAGCCCAAACAAGTATCTTCTGCTTCTTGCCTTTCTTTAGCAGTTGGTTTCCTAGCAGATATTCTACCATGAAGGCCTGATTCACACAGTCTCCTCTTAACAGTTGTTCTAGAGATGTGTCTGCTGCTAGAACTCTGTGTGCCATTGACCTGCTCTGTAATCTGAGCTGCTGTTAACCTGCGATTTCTGAGGCTGGTGACTCGGATGAACTTATCCTCCGCATCAGAGGTGACTCTTGGTCTTCCTTTCCTGGGGCGGTCTGCATGTGAGCCAGTTTCTTTGTAGCGCTTGATGGTTTTTGTGACTGCACTTGGGGACACTTTCAAAGTTTTCCCAATTTTTTGGACTGACTGACCTTCATTTCTTAAAGTAATGATGGCCACTCGTTTTCTTGTACTTAGCTGCTCTTTTCTTGCCATAATACAAATTCTAACAGTCTATTCCAGGTATGTCCAACCTGCGGCCCGAGGGCTGCATTCGGCCCAGACCCACAGGCAATGCGGCCCACTGCCCCCTGACAATTTATTTCTTTTTGCTGGGTAGGAAGGAAGTCGAGCCAGGGGCACGGCCACAGCGACTTCCAAGCTAACTGTCGGCAGAGGCTGCCTCGGAGAGAAGGGGGGGGGGTAGTGCCGCCAGTTTACAAACAGAGCAGGGATCTCCGGCTTACCTGGCGGCCTTGGTCATACCATGCCCCGCCTCCTGGACTGGCTCCTACGATAGACAGCACTTTGGTGATGTCTATTATAGGAGCCGGTCCAGGAGGCAGGACTGATCCCCGCTCTATGTAATCCAGCGGCTCTGTGTAATCCAGTGGCTATCCTTTCTCTTCATTGCAGACTGCATTGGATGGGCATGCACTGGTGAGGCTTCATTGGATGGGCACTGATCAGGCTTCATTGGATGGGCATGCACTAGTGAGGCTGCATTGGATAGACACGCACTGGTGAGGCTGCATTGGATGGGCACTGGTGAGGCTGCATTGGATGGGCACAGTTTAGGCTGCAAGTGCCGTGCGATCTCCTAGCTGCCGCGGTAGACTTAGGCCCCTTTCATACAGGCGGAAAGTTCAGATCCGCCTGTTCGTTTTTTTGGCGGATCTGAACGGTCCCCCCCCATGCATCTCTATGGGGCATTGGATGTCAGCGGAGACATGTCAGCTGACACCCGATCCGATCCGTCAAATCTGGACGGATGGAAACCCTATTTTCCATCCGTCCAGCGGATCGGTTGAGAATGGACCGACGGTCCGTTCCCATCCGATTCCCCCATAGAGATGTATGGGGCTGTGACAGCTGTGTCTCCACACACAGCGCGGAGAACAGCTGTCATTCTCCTGCTCAGCAGAGGATCGGCGGCTCGATCCCCCGCTGAGAAAAGTGGAGTCCGTTTGACGGACGCTGTGTGAAAGGAGCCTTAAGCCCCGTACACACGTACTAATCGTCGGCCGAACGATCGGCCGTCTTTTGTCCAGGGCTGTTGTGTCTGTTGAAACCTGCAAAAGACTGCACACGAGTTTTGTCGGCCAACAACAGCCGACTGCAGAAGTGATGTCATGTGATGGTTAACTTTCCTTGTCTTTTTTTTCTTCTCTGAGCATGCCCAGTCTTGCTAATCTGCTGTCTGTCGGCCGAAATCTGTACTGACTGGCGAACAATCGGCCGTTCTGGTGACGGCCAACAAATATTTTAAAGTCTGCACGACAAATTCTGTTCGGCCGAAAATGCGCTGTCGGAAGCATCATACTAACAAGCCTACAATCGGCCGATCGGTCGGCGGCCGAATATTTACGGCCGACAATCTGTACGTGTGTATGGGGCTTTAGGATGTCTGCAGTCAGTGACAGAGCCGCTGCTTCCTAAATGATATGAAATGCACTCCACCTGTGACAGGAGCCATACATGAAGCAGCGGCTCTGCTCTCTACTGCAGCCACTGCTTCCTCCAGCAGTACCTACATGACCAGCATTACCCACCAGCAGTAACTGCCAGCAGTAACCGCACCAGCAGTCTGCAAAATAGGTAGAAAGGTATGTTCATTAGCGTGTGTAAATTGTTGCAATATGTTTTTTAATAACTAGTTGTGTTTTGCCATATGTCATGTCCTTGTTCATACATGTATGAATAAGGACATGACAATTTCTGGCTGCCTAAGTCATGTGCTAGTAACTAGCCCCCAGCACATAACTGTAAATATCCCAGCATGTGCAGTGTTTCTGACTCCTACCACCATGACCACTTCAAATTACTGATCTTTAATATCTCTCAGAAGAAGTACTCCTCTGTATACTGATTCCAGTATTCCTGATACGGCGCAGGAAGGGCGCGGTGGCGTTTTATTACTTGTATACCTTAACTACTGAATGGTCTATTCAGTAGGACTATCAGCTGTGTATCCACCTGACTTCTGCACAACACAACTAATGGTCCCAACCCCATTTATAAGGCAAGAAATCACACTTATTAAACCTGACAGGGCAAACCTGTGAAGTGAAAACCATTTCAGGTGACTACCTCTTGAATTGTGACTCTACAATTTTCATAGTCATGAAAATAAAGAAAACTCTTTGAATGAGAAGGTGTGTCCAAACTTTTATCTATCCTATCTATCTATCTATCTATCTATCTATCTATCTATCTATCTATCTATCTATCTATCTATCTATCTATCTATCTATCTATCTATCTATCTATCTATCTATCTATCTATCTATCTATCTATCTATCTATCTATCTATCTATCTATCTATCTATCTATCTATCTATCTATCTATCTATCTATCTATCTATCTATCTATCTATCTATCTATCTATCTATCTATCTATCTATCTATCTATCTATCTATCTATCTATCTATCTATCTATCTATCTATCTATCTATCTATCTATCTATCTATCTATCTATCTATCTATCTATCTATCTATCTATCTATCTATCTATCTATCTATCTATCTATCTATCTATCTATCTATCTATCTATCTATCTATCTATCTATCTATCTATCTATCTATCTATCTATCTATCTATCTATCTATCTATCTATCTATCTATCTATCTATCTATCTATCTATCTATCTATCTATCTATCTATCTATCTATCTATCTATCTATCTATCTATCTATCTATCTATCTATCTATCTATCTATCTATCTATCTATCTATCTATCTATCTATCTATCTATCTATCTATCTATCTATCTATCTATCTATCTATCTATCTATCCTGTTTCACAGTATAAATTAACCCCTTATAGCAACGATTATCTGCTTTCTTTGTACTACAAAGGGCTGATTTTAGTTTTTTTAACCCCATTATGACAGGGGATACAAAAAATAGCATGCTGCTGCTCCTAAACGTCATAGGCCTGGTTCACAACTATGCGTTTTTTTTGGTGCTTTTTGCAGAAACGCACTACAGTTAATTTCCTATGGGACACGTTCACATCTATGCTTTTTTTCAGCCGCTGCGTCTTTGGAAAGGGTCGGAGTTTTTTTCAATCCAAAACAGTGCTTTTTTTTTTTTGGGTTCAATAGACTTCAATGGAGAAACTGCAGAAAAGCATGTAGTGCGGTTTTTTTTTTTTTTTTTGCCGCAATTTGCGTTCTTTAATTTGCCAAACAACAAATTGGCCAAAAAAAAGCATAAGAAAATGCAAATCGCAGCAAAATCACATGTACAAAAACGCACAGCAAAAAGCCCGGCACAGGTGTGAACGGAGACTTATGTTGGCCATACACGTATCGATTTTCAGACGAGAATATTCATACGAAAAATCTTTGTATGTTCTCTAAATGAATGTCGTTTGAAAATTTCACTTGCTTTTAACATTCAGTTTTAAAATGAATATAATTTCTGAACGAAACAACACATACATTATATGAAAATAATCGTTAGTTGCAGCCCTAAACGGGACCCTTTTGCAATTTGCTCCGTGGCCATCCTGGACCTGTATGAACTGGTTCCATTGAGAGCTAGTCACACCTGCCTGTCATGCGAATTGAATGCAGCGAAACCCACATATATGAAACCAGCTTTAGTTGGCCTAGTGTTGTGGATAAGGTAAGGCAAGGGTTCCTCTGCATGTTGGCACTGGTTCCTAGCTTTTAATAACACTATTTGCAGTGTGTGGAACATTATGCAGTTCTATAGAGGATGAGGGTCATTGAAATGTTACTGCCTAAAGCGGAGTTCCGGCCCCAAAATCGACATAGTCGATTTTGGGCCATCTGCTTGCTATAGGTCACCTGAAACAGAAATGGATAATTACGATTTTTTTTTTTTTTTTTTTACTTGCCTTGTAATTCCAGAAAAATATACTCGCCTTTCTTCCACTTCCTCCCTCGGCGGCCGTGGCCCGCGCCGTCACTTCCGCTTTGCAATGATTCCTGGGAGCTGAACATCATCGCTCCCAGGAATCAATGCGCCTGCACCGGCCCGACATCAGTTCCGGTTCAGGCGCGTCATACCTTGCTAAACAGCTTCTGGGCATGCCCAGAAGCTGTGCAGGGATGACGCTGTGGCCCCGGAAGTGACGGCGGGGCCGGTGCAGTGCATCGTGGGACCGAAGAGGACGCAGAAGAGGATCGCGCTGGCTTCAAATTGCCCACACCTGAGATGGCAGCGCTGGAGAAGAAATTTTTAAAGTGAGTATTTCTTCTTGCAGGTAAGTGCGAACCGGGACAAATCAGAGGCGCTATCCATTGTGGAATGTACTAGCCCTGACTGTCCCGGGGGTATTTTCATCAAAATTTTTTTTTGGTGGCCGGAACTCCGCTTTAACCACTTCAATACAGGGCACTTTCACCCCCTTCCTGCCCAGGCCAATTTTCAGCTTTTAGCATTGTTGCGTTTTGAATGACAATTGCGCAGTCATGCAACACTGTACCTAAACCAAATTTGTCATTTTTTTTACCCACAAATAGAGCTTTCTTCTGGTGGTATTTGATCACCGCAAGGTTTTTTCTTTTTTGCTAAACCAAAGACCCAAAAAGCTTTCAAAACAAAGTTTTTTTTTTTTTTTTTTTTTTTTTTTTTTTTTTTATAAAATGTTGTAAATAAATGTTTTTTCCTGCACTGATGACACCGATGAGGGGGTGGCACTGATGGGCAGCATTTATATATGCCAATGATGGGTACTGGTGGGCGGCACTGATGGCAATGATGGGCAGGACCGAGGGCACTGACAGGCTCCCTGAGCACCACCGATCGCCGCTCTGCGACGCCCAGTCAGGATAGAGCAACCACTTTGCGGCTGTCATTTTGCTATATGATGGGCGGGAAGTGGTTAATTTATTTAGGTTTTATAATTTGTGGATAGATGTATAGTTTGTGTTGTGATTGTGAGGGTATACCTGCCATTTTGACATAACACTTTTTATGAATCTTGTAAAAGGTTATCTGGGGAAGTTGTACCATTGTATACTGTTATTGCATTCGTTGCATTAAGAAGTTTTTCATTCAAATTTTTGTGATTTATTCTGTATTGGTTGTGTTTCTTTGAAATACCTGGAAGTGTTTAAATGTTATAGCGCCTTCAGGATTTATAAGGAATCTCCTTGCCTGCTCCTCCCATCACTTTGTCTATACTCTGATGGATTGGGCATTCCTATGGCATGGACTTGGTTTGTGGCTTTGCAGAATAAGATTTTAGCTAAATGTGATGACTAATATTAGAGGGGGACTGCCTGTTGCTTTGTTTGATCTACAAGGCCTGAACCGTTCCCTTTTGGCCCTCTCTTAAAAGGGAGACAGCAGGTGGCGCAGGATAGCGATTGAAGAATAATTTCACACATTCCTTTCACCCCTCTCCGATGATACATTGCTTTTCCGTGTTACATGTAGTTACATAGCGGGTAAATTTGAATAAGACACAAGTCGATCCAGTTCAAGGTGTGTGTGTGTGTGTGTGTGTGTGTGTGTGTGTGCGCGCGCGCCTGTCACTACTACTTTCCATATCCCTGCACATTGTGCTTGATAAAACTTATCTAAAGATATTTTCAAATGTTATCTACACTCCCTGCTTATACCTACTGTTAAAATGAGTGCCACATCTTACTGCTCCAACTGTAAATTTAAATATACACGCTCAGGGGGCTGTCCCTCCAGGCATAAACCCCCATGCACAACCCAGCACATCAGTTTCTGCCTAGAGAAAGGAGTAGGACCTAGGTTTCCTGCTGGGACTCTGGTCTCAGTTTTTTATTTTTTAGAGAAATGTTTTTTCTTTTTATTTTTCTTTACTCACTTGCTAGCTAGTATTCAGGGAAGAAATTCCTGGTGATCTGCAAGCAATGATGCCGGCTGGGGCTTCGCACTGGATATGTCTAGATCCTTATGGTCCCCCCAGTCTAGCCTACGAGCGTGAGCAGGTTATAGTTCTGACCTAGGCCTAGCAACGACGGTGCCCCCTTGTCCGGAGGGGGACGAGCCTGCGAGCGGATGCCTCGCTGGGACGCCATGACCTGGAACGTACCGCTGAGTCTCAGCGTGGCACCACCACCACTTCGGTTGGGAGGCAGTCTGCATGGAGTGGAGCCCACCCGGTCCATGCTATGGTGAGTAGCTGTGCCCCCCTTGCCCCTGCTGGCCTTGGGGGGATATGGGCCCTCCCTGGGGATAATGGGATTTGTGCCTCCCAAGAGATCCCCCTGGTCTGCCTGGTCTGGGTCCTTCCCTCTCCCTCTCCCTCTCCCTGTCCCTGTGGGCGCTGTGTGTCTGGAGTGCTCTGGTGCTCTGTTTTGGGGGGGTGACATGGTACCTTGGGCCTGCTGGTCCCTGTTTTGGTTCCTGAGGCCTTCATGTGTCAGTCCCTAGCCCCATGGTGCGCTGTGGCCGTCGCCATCTTAAGTGTGGGCAATAAAAATTTTCCCTGCAGCTTCCTATTGATTTGTATGGGCATCCATCTTTGTGTAGCCCTGGTGCTATCCTTATCAGGTGACGTCACTTCCTGTGAGATAATTTCCTGCTGCTGAGCCGATGTCACTTCCTGCCTTTCTCTCCATACTGTGGAAGAATCAGGAGGAAGTGTGTCTGAGGTGGTACATTATTGGGGGTCCCTGCGGGCATATCCTTGCACTTTCCGCTATCAGTTTGGTTTACAGGGGTTCCCTGCAGACCAGTGCGATCGGTGGTGGATACCGCAATCGGCGCTCTTAAAGCAACAGTACTCCATTTTTGCAATTTGCACTATGGAGTCCCAAACTGGACAATCACCCTCAAACCCACTCTGTGTGACTCCCGGACAGTCCGGATCGCAGTCGCTGGCCGCAATTTCAGCAGCCCTGGAAAGCCTGGTGACTAAACTTGATTTAGTCATAAAAAAGATTGATAGCCGTAAATGGCCGCTGCCTTCTCCATCTTTGGAGGTGTCCTCTGATTCAGAGGCTGATGTGGTCGCCCCGGATGCCCCCCTACCTGAGGGGTTGCTGTTCTCAGTCAGATGGTGAAAAGGACCGGTCGTCTTCAGCTGCAGCGCGGGAATGCGCTTTAGTGGAAGCCCTGATTATTTTAGTGCGGGATACTTTTAAAATTGGCTGATGAGCCCATACTGGTAGGGACGCGGGGGACTTTTGGCTCTCAGAAGTCTCCAAAAGCTGACAGGGTTTTCCCTTGTCCCGACACCTTTTACGATATTGTGAATGACCAATGGCAGTTAATTAAGCACATGTTAGTGGTGCCAAAACGCTTTAAACGCCGGTATCCTTTTGCTGAAAAGGTTTCCAACCGTTGGACGGTGCCACCTAAAGTGGACGATCCTGTTTCCAGATTGAACAAATCTACGCTTGTGCCTGCGGAGGATTCTCCAGTTTTTACGGATCCAGTAGAGAGGCGGGTGGAATCCCTTTCCCGCCATCTTCACATGGTGGCGGGTTCCATTTTTTGAAATCGGTCTTTGTGTCTGAGTTAGGTCTTACAGACAGTGACGGAATGAATTAGGGGTTTGCGGGAGTCTTTGGACCTCGAGACTGTTCCTCCGTAACAGCTGGAACAGTTGGACCAGGTGATCCAGGCTCTGGTGTTCCTGTGTGATGCATCTATGGATGCAACCCCCCTGGTGGCCAAGGTCTTGGCCGTGGGCATTGTTTTAAGATGCATGGTTTGGTTAAAGAGCTGGTTGGCTGACCAAGCTTCTAAAAAGCCTTAGCTGACCCCCCCCCCCCCCTTTCTGGAAGACAGGTGGTTTGGCGACTCATTGGATGAGTTGCACAAGGGCCTGACTGGCGGGAAGAGTACTCTTCTTCCTCAATCTTCCAAGAGTAAGACACCTTGTCCCAAGCGGGGTCCCTCCTTTTCTGCTCATAAATGGTCTTTTCGTGCCTCTGGGGCGCAAGAAAAAGGTAAGCTGTTCAGAACTTCTGAAGGTGATAAGAAACCCTGGGGCAAGGCCAGTCAGTCCGGTGCTGCGGACAAGTCCTCTTCAGCATGAAGGGGCGCCCTCACCCATCTTAGGGGTGGGGGGACGTCTGCGCTTCTTTCAGGAACCCTGGACTTCCTTAATTCAGGACGATTGGGTTCATGAACTGGTTTGTTCTGGGTACAAGATCGAATTCTGGTCCCTGCCAGGGGACAGGTTTTTTCAGACAAATCACCTGTCTCCGGAGCGTTTGAAGGATCTTCGGGAGGCTGTGTGAGATCTCCTGGCTCAAGGGGTGCTTGTGAGGGTTCCCCACAGGAATGCTCTCAATGTTTTTATTCAAACCGGTTCACTGTGCCCAGAAAGAAGGGCAAAGTTCGTCCAATCCTGGACCTGGAGGCTCTGAACCGCTTTGTGTGGGTGCAGAAATTTCAAATGGAGTCCATTAGGTCGGTGGTGGCATCTTTGAATCTGGGATTTTCTGGCTTCCATTGATCTCAAAGATGCGTATCTCCACGTCCCCATATTCGAAGGACATCGGTGATTCCGCCGCTTCGCGTGGCAGAGGAGCGCTTTCAATTTGTGGCGTTACATTTTGGTCTCGCCTCCGGCTCCCAGAGTTTTTACCAAGGTCCTAGCCCCTGTGCTAGCTTTGTTGCGTCGACGAGCTGTCTCCATTGTGGGGTATCTGGACGATCACCTGTTGCGAGCAGTTTCCCATTCGGATCTGCTGGACAACGTCTCCATCACCATTCGGACCCTTCAGGAGTTCGGAATGACGATCACTGTCACCAAATCTGTCCTGACTCTCTGTGCAGGTCACCTATCTGGGGCTGATCCTCGACTCTGCTCTGGTGAGGGTCTTTCTTCCCTTGGACAAGCTTCAGAAGTTGCAAAGAGCGGTCCGGTTGTTAATGGAGGCCGATCAGTCCTCCTTGCGAGCTTGCGTGAGGACCCTGGGTCTGATGGTCTCGACCTTCGTAGCGGTCCCGTTTGCTCAGTCTCATGAGGCAGCTGCATAAAGAGATTCTGTCAAAATGGAACAGAGATCTTCGGTCATTGGACCAGAAGATTCGGTTGAGCCATCTCACGAAGTTGGCTTTCTTGGTGGCTCCAGTCACCTGCCTGTGCCAGGGCAAGTCCTTCCTGCCGGTGTTTTGGATGGTTGTCACCATGGACGCCAGCCTGTCAGGCTGGGGAGGAGTGCTGGGAAAGCTCTGTGCCCTGGGAACTTGGGTGCAGAAAGAGTCTTCCTTGCCGATCAATATTCTGGAAGTTAATGCAATCAAGCTCTGGACGAGTTGGTTTCACGGCTCTCCGGTTCGGGTACAGTCAGACAATGCCACAGCCGTGGCTTACATGAATCATCAAGGAGCACCAGAAGTGCCCTGGCAGCCACGTAGGTGGCCGGATTCTGGTATGGGCGTAACACAATGTTCCGGCTCTTTCTGCAGTCCACATCCCGGGTGTGGAGAATTGGCAAGCGGATTACCTGAGTTGTCACGTGTTGGATTGGGGGAGTGGTCCCTGCATCTGGTGGTATTTCACCTCCTGTATGTCCGGTGGGGGACTCCAGAGGTGAATCTGTTTTGCATCTCGCCTCAACAGGAAAGTTCAGATGTTTGTGGCCAGGTCTCGGGATCCTCTGGCCGACGCCACAGATGCTCTGGTAGCTCCTTGGGGTCAGCATCGTCTGATATATGCCTTCCCTTCGCTCATTCTCCTGCCGAAGTTTCTTCGCAGGGTGGTGATAGAAGACATTCCGGTCATTCTGGTGGCTCCAGACTGGCCTCGGTGGTCTTGGTACGCAGAACTGGTAAAAATGGTAGTGGATTCTGCATGGCGTCTTCCTCGGCGGGAAGATCTCTCTCAAGGACCGATCTTCCATCCTGCTTTACGGTTGCTGGCTTGAACGGCTTAGCTGTTGAAAGCAAGGTGTTGAGGGATAGAGGTCTCTCTGATTCGGGGATTCCTGCCCTTTTGAAGGCCAGGAAATCAACTTCTAGGAAGAGTTGTCATCGTACGTGGAAATTGTACATTTCATGGTGTGACTCGCTGCAGCTGCACCCTCGCTTGTTCCCTATAGCTAGGGTTCTGGCCTTTTTGCAAAAAGGGGTTGAGCAGCGCTTGGCATTGGGGACTATCAAGGGCCAGGTGGCGGCCTTGGCTATTTACTTTCAACGTCCGTTGGCTACTCAGTTTGATTCGCACCTTCATTCAGGGGTTGCCATCTGGCCCCTCCGAGGAGATCCCCGTTCCCTCCATGGGATCTTAATCTGGTTTTGTACTTCAGAACCTGCCTTTTGAGAATATTGGGGAGACTTCTCTGCTTTTTGTCACAAAGGGTTGCCTTCCTAGTGGCTATGACTTCTGCCCGCAGAGTCTCTGAGTTGGCGGCGTTGTCCTGTTGTTCACCTTATTTGTTGGTCCACAGGGATAAAGTGGTCCTCTGACCTAATCCGTCCTTTCTTCCTAAGGTTGTGTCGGATTTTCACCTGAATGAAGACATTGTGTTGCCTTCCTTTAAGCCTAAACATCACAAATGAGTTGCCTTGCACTCTCTGAATGTGGTTCGATCGATAAGGGTTTTTCTGACGGTTACGGAGTCCTTCAGGAAGTTGGACTCTTTGTCCTTCCGGACAGTCCTTGCAAAGGTTTGGCTGCGTCCGCTGTGACCAATTCGAAATGGATCAGGCAGATGGTTGTCCAAGCTTATTCAATCCAGGGTCAGGTTCCTCCTTTATCTGTGACGGTGAATTCTACTAGAGCGCTGAGTGCCTCTGTTGTTCAAGTTTGTAAGGCAGCGACTTGGTTGTCTGTGCACACCTTTACCAAGTTTTACAAGGTGGATTTGTTGGCATCTTCAGATGCCTCTTTTGCCCCCAAGGTTTTGCAGGCTGCTCTTTCATAAGAGAATAGTTGTTGGTACTTCTCTTTGGGGTCTTTTACCTGGGTGAGCTCCTGTTTGGTTGAGCTCCATGTTGCCCGGTTGGCTACGTTTAGCCTTTTGGAGTTGACGTTACTGTCTGATGGTGTTTTCCCACCCCTCATGCCTATACTGCTTTGGGACGTCCCAGTTAGCTCATGGAGATGAGGCTGCGTCTGTCTATGGATGATAGAGAAAACTAGAAAATGTACAATTTCCGGGGAAATTGTGTGACGTGTTCTTACTGCCACCGGTAGTCTCCAGCTGGAGTGGGCAGAGTAACTGTGTGTGTTGGAGTGGAAGCAGTCTGTGTGTCTGTGTGACTGGCAGCAGTTAAGAAATTTTGGCAGTTGGAAACAAACGGTCTAGTTTTGAACAATCTGAAACATTCTGCTATTCTTTCTTATGGGGCAACTTGCCAAAGTTGGAGGTGCCCATCTTCATATGACTCTAGTGTAAAAGTTCTAAATCTCACAGCTTAGAGACTTTTACCTTAGGAATCACAAGACCCCGGCCGACATTTTGTTGTTTTAGTATGTCTTTTAAACATTAAAACTATTGATTCCACTGAAATTTCGGCTACCGAAAATTTTGGCTGAAAATGGGCCTATCCCATTTCCGCAGAAAGCCGGTCAAAGATGCCAAAAATGAATGGCGCCATGAGGAAGGTGGTTGCAGCGCAGGTGAAGCGAGCCGTTAATAGCTGTAAGGAAGAGAGCCGTTCACTTCCCTATCAGGCGGGTATCTCCGCTTATGTTTCTCCTGGCGCCGGGCCGTGTACTGTGAGCTACACTGGTTGCTAGGATGGCCAGCTGACTGGCATCTAGCAACTAGTGACGTCCCGAGGAAAGGACCCAGAATGCAGAGCGGAGGAGGATGGCTCCACCTACCTCCTCTCCGTGTGCTGCGGAAAGTAGAAGTCTATTTCTCTCGAACCTCCCTCCCCCAATTGGATCAGATTGCTGTGGCCCATCAGAAAAGATTTTTGATCGATTTTATATAAACATTATTGCGGGGACAGTCTGATCTAGTTAAATTTGGCACAATTTAACAGAATTTCAAGTTATGAACATTTCTAGAATCTTTCTAGCAAAAAGTGCTGTAGTGCGAGTGCTAATTGGTGCTGCCTTTTAATGTGCGTGAGATACTGTGGTGTCAAATCAAAATGTCACTCCTGAAATGAGTGAACTGTGCCCCTGAATATAAGGGTGTGTGTGTGTGTGTGGCAAACAACATATGTGGAAAGAATGTTTATGACAACATAGGATGTAAATGATGCTTATGAATACACTGAATCAATATTGCTGAACACACACTATAAACTATATATAAAGCCTGTATATAAAACTGCATGTGCTACAATCTGTGAAGTGCAAATCTGTGCCAAATTCAAAAGTGCATTCATGCAAACATATGTGCAAGCATTATTGAGTGCAAATGCATATGTCCGGTCCCCAATGTCCAATAGATAGTCCACAGGGGATCCCCAATGCCCGCGTACTAGGGATAGTACAAATAATGCCAATCAGTTGATTGATAGCTCAGTGCCTTAGGCCAGTGGTCCTCAACCCTGGCCTACAGGGCCCACTAACAGGCCAGATTTGCAAGATAACTGAAATACATCCCAGGTGATATCATTTGCTGCTCAGTGTTTGCAGTACTCTAGTCTGCATCTCCCCAAGGTAATACATAAAAACTGGCCTGTTAGTGGGCCCTGAGGACCGGAGTTGAGGACCACTGCCTTAGGCCAGGTAAATTCAAACAGTCCTATTGTGGCACACTTTGGAAACCACCAGTCCTGGGACACAACACACTATGTGCGGCTCTGCAGACGTGTCTTCCCCAAAGGTGGACACTCACCAGAGGTATGTCCCCTAAATAGGGGTGAATAGCCTTTGGATATGGGTATTAACCCGCGTGCTGCTCACCTCTCTAAGGGATAATGTGATTATAGGGGCAGTAGCCTTCAACATCAGTTTCCCATGGCTGCAGGACTAAAAGTCCCAGCATGTTCTCTCGAGTCACTGGTGGCTTGTTTTTTCTGGATATCAATGTGCCACATCTAAATTATCAACTATTCTCTCTCTTCTCTCTTCTCTCTTCTTCTCTCTTCTCTCTTCTCTCTCTCTCTCCCCGGTGTGCGGGAATGTTAATCCCACAAGTAAGCAGATTGCCGTCATTAACTCTTTGGGGGGGGGGGGGGGGGTGAGGCGAGGTTAATTACCAGTATGTATTGCCACTGATCACTGATGCATTAGTAACTGACCAGTGGCAGTTAATTAACCCCTTTGTGCTGCATTAAAGCAACCAGTATCAGTGTCAGTCCAACCAGTGTTATTTAACACTGACCCTGGTGCCACTAATGCAGCACAAAGGGGTTAATTAGCTGCCACTGGTCGGTCACTAATGCATCAGTGACCAGTGGCAATACATTAACCCCCTCATGCTGCATAATACAAATACCACCTATTTTAAAATAATTTGGGGGGAAAAAAGTCCATTTTCGGTTTCCGCTTTCGCCCAAGGGCATCCTGAATTTTCGGTTTCTGTTTCTGCCCAGAATTTTCATTGCGGTGCATCCCTAAATAAAACTGAAGGCACAGTCGATGGTTAGAAAAGGGCCTTAGATATTTGAGATGGTTTAAGTGCAGTTTCAATGAATGTCAATGGACATCGTGAGTTGGAAACAAATGGTCATAGTGTAAAAACTATTAGGGCTATGGCTTGGATGTGGACATGTTAAGTGGCAGCAGGAATAGGCAAACATTTTGATGTAACATTTGTGTAGGTGGCCTTAAAAATTAGTGAGTGGCAGCAGTTTAGAAATTGTGGCAAGATTTCTTTGCTCACCCTCTTAACTATTTTCAGGTCCTGCTCTAGTTTTGAACATTCCGCCATTAATTCCTATGGGGCCAATTTCGCCACAAAAACTATATTTCGCAAACCATTCGGCGAATCCTTCCAAAAAGTAATTGCAACGCCATCGGGAACTATCCGCTCGTTTAGGTATATTACTTGTCTATGTAGTGTAAAAACTGTGGGAGGAGTTAGTGTAAAAACTGTGGGAGGAGTTACGTTGCCAAATTTTTCCATAGGCTTTCATTATAATAAGAATAATCTATATGTGAAAGAATAGTAAGTGTACTTGCCACTTAATAAGATTTTTGTAAGATCTTACTGTAAAATCTTTTTCGCTGATGTCCATCGACAGACGCAGCAGCCGCCCCTCAGTTTGGGGTTGGTTCTTTTGTCTTCACTGCTTTTAAACTAAACTGATGTGTTGGGTTGTGCAGTAGAGGGTTTATGCCTGGAGGGACAGCCCCCTCGGCGTGTATATTCAAATGTTCCTGCCTCGACTACTCCTGTTGGGAGGAAGCATAAACCCTCTCAGCTCATGGAGATGAGACTGTGTGTATCTATGGACATTAGAGAAAAAGATTTTACGGTAAGATCTTACAAAAATCTTATTTTCTCCCAATCCTAGAGTCCCCCATTACATTTTTTGTGTGTTCGACTTCAGATGTGCCCAATCCCGCCAGAAAGCCGACCTTGGAAAAAAGGAAAGAACCCACCATTCAGAATCCACATACAGTCCATTGAGAGTGGCAAACAAACTTTAACCACCTCCCACCCGGGCCATTGTAGATATACGGCCGGGCGGGAGTCTCGTCCTTCTGAATGGGCGTTCCGGAACGTCCTTCAGAAGGAGAGAGATCGCGCCGCCGCGGGCACGCGCAGCGGCGCGATCTCGATGTGCCTGTGTCCCTCGGACACAGAGCAACATCATTCGGCAGGAGGGCCCTGTGATTGGCCCTCCTGATCACATGATGGCTGTGTCCAATCACAGCCGTCATGTAATGTAAATAGAGCCATTGTAACGGCTTCGATCTCTTCTCCTCCTGACAGATCCTGTCAGTGAGGAGAAGAGGGATGATCGGTGCTGCTGCGGGGGTGATCAGTGAGTATTTCTAATTACTCACTGATCACATGGGGGGGGGGGGGTCTGTGCTGGTAATCAGAACATTGATTACCAGTGCAGCCCTGGGGGGGGGGAGGGGTGCCACTAAGCCACCAGGTATGCCCACCCATGACCACCAGGGATGCCCACCATGGCCACCAGGGATGGCAAGCAGGGCTCGGAGAGCCCCCCAGTGCCCTCCCTATCAGTGTTGCCCACCAATGCCATCTATCAGTGCCCCCCATCAGTGCCGATCAGTGCCGCCAATCAGTGCCCATCAGTGCTGCCTATCAGTGCCCATCAGCGCTGCCTATCAGTGCCCACCAATGCTGCATATCAGTGCCACATATCAGTGCCCATCAGTGCTGCATATCAGTGCTACCTATCAGTGCCCATCAGTGCTGCATATCAGTGCCACCCCATCAGTGCCACCTCATCAGTGCCTGTCAATGCGGCATCATCAGTGCTCATCAGTGCATGAAAAAACATATCTATTTACAAAATTTTATAACCTAAACAAAAAAACTTTTTTTTTTTTTTTTTTTCAAACTTTTCAGTCTTTTTTTATTTGTGCACCAAAAAAGAAAAAACCTGACGGTGATCAAATACCACCAAAAGAAAGTTTTATTTGTGGGGAAAAAATGACACAAATTTGGTTTAGGTACAGCGTTGCATGACCGCGCAATTGTCATTCAAATTGCAACAGCGCTAAAAGCTGAAAATTGGTCTGGGAAGGAAGGGGGTTTAAGTGCCCTGTATTGAGGTAGTTAAAGAGTCCCAGGATTTTTAATAATAAAAATTATTCAGTCAGGGCTGTGTTTCTGTAGCAGAGGTTTCTCCTCAAATGGAGGTGACAGAACCACAGGCCGTCACTGGTGAAACACCAATTGGGAAAGTGTTTCTCTATTGTTCATTGACAGACGCAGCTCCATATTCTTCTTAACCATATGGTTATGCTGCCGCCTACAGGAGTAGGTCAGTAGGCAGGAAACAACCTTACCATGCCTATGGGGCAGTTCCTGAAGGCATACACCCACTCACTCTGCTATAAGATTTAGTTTGTTTCTGCCTAGTTTTGGAGTAGGACCTAGTTCCAGGCCTGGACTTCGGTCTTAGCATGTTTTTTTTTTTTTTAAAGGGAAATTTTTTTTAAATTTAAATTTTTTTAGCTAGTTATGTTCTTGAGAGAACTGCAATCAACAGTCGGACTGGATTTTGGACTGGATATCCTAGATCCTTAAGGTCTCCCAGTTCGGCCGTATGCAGGTTATAGCCCCGCGCTAGGCCTATCCACGACAGAGCCTCATTGGACGGGGGCCGCATGACCCTTGGCCGTCAGCACCCCCACCCCGAGTAGAGAAGATAGTCTGTCTGGAGTGGCGCCCACCCGATTGTCTTTGGTATGGTGAGTAGTGTCTCCCCATAGCTCTTGCGGTCTTGGGGGGGGGGGGGGGGGATGGGACTCCTCCTTGGAATGGTTGGACCCCTGGTTTCCCTTCCATTTCCCCCAGCCCCTCTTAACAGTCATGGTGGTCTTTTGGCCCCAATCTATCCCCCCTCTCCCAGGGTTAGGTAGGTGCTGGCTTTTCCACTTGCTCCAGTTAGGGGGGGGGTGGGGTGTTGTGGATGCGGTTGTTGCTGACTGGGGTGTCCAGAACGCACATGGGGGGAGGGGGTTCCCGGTCCCCTGGGGGTTAGTGACTGGGGCAGGGATGTCCTTTGGGCTCCCTGCGGTGGTTATAGGCTTGAGGGTGAGCAGATGTTTCTGTATCCGCGGGTCTGTGCCTCACTTGTCTGGATCGGGCCGAAAAATTTAGTTGCGGCTTTGCAGCCTACTCGTGGCTGTTCAGGTACCTGACCAAGCTGACCGAGATTAAGTGTCTGAGCGAGATGAGGTGCCTGACCAAGCTGACCGGTGGATGCCTCGCGCGGCTGGAACGGGCCAAAAATTGTGGCCGCAACTTGCGGCCTACTCGGGGCTGTCTGAGTGACTGACCAAGCTGTCCGGGCGACTGACCAGGTGGTCAGAGCTCCTAACCGAGCTGTTGATCAAGCTGACAGCGGACTCACGACCGGATCTGGCCCCAAATTTAGCTTTGCAGCCTTCTCGCGGCTGGCTGTCCGAGCTGTTGACCATGCTTTTTGGGCTGCTGACCGGGGTGATAGAGCAGCGGATGGGCTTCCGCTCCCCCCCCCCCCCCCTGGCCCCCGTCCAGGGGGGATGGACATATGGACTGCCTGACGCCCTCCTTAAGCCGGGGGCGCCATGGGGGCATTGTGTGGAGGTATTCTGCCTGCGCATCTGCCCTTTTCCCCTTAATAGGGGGCAATGTCCTTTTATGTCACTTATTGTGGGCGACTCTTAGGTCCAATAGGATCCTAAGTCCCTTAGGGTCTTTTTGTGGAACTTTAGCCGGCGTCTCTTTGCGGGACTGTGGTCGGCGACCTCCCCTGCTTTTTATGTTCTCAGGGTGAGCTTAGCCTATAGCGACTCTGAGTCTGCGTCCACGCACTTCTGGTGCTCTGCAGTGATAATGATTCTTTTTTTTTTTTTTTTTTTTTTACTGCACGTGCATGCAAGGAGCGCAGGCGGATGCACTGATTGTATCAGTGCAGAAAATTTTTAACATGGGGGCACCGGTCCCTTCAGGGCCCGAAGATCCCCTAAAAGTGGCAAGGTACTCCCTTTTCCCTCCTACTGTGACAAAATTGTGGTGAGTCGGTGGAGTTCCAAACGCACTAACGGTAACCACGCATCGTGTGGCTAAAAAGCTGGTCTGTGGACCATCCTTCTTAAAGGTCTCTATTAGATCTCCCCTTTACGGGGGACCGCCTATTTCGGTCTTTGTTGGATGAATTGATCAAAGGACTCACAGGTGGGAAGAGTACCCTTCTTCTCTATCCGCTAAGGGCAATCACTGCGTAACAGACAGGGCCCTAATTTTTCAGCACCAAGGCGTCCCCTTCATGCCTTCGGCATGCAGGAGAAAGGACCTAAGCCATTAAGGTAAGCCGAGAACAGGCCCCTCCAGATCTGCGGACATATATCCGTCTGCATGAAGAACGCCCTCCCCTGTATCTGGGGTGGGGGGACGTCTTCCTTTTCTGTCCGTAACCAGGGACCTCCTTGATTCAGGATAAATGGGCCCACGAGCTGCTCCGATTTGGGTTACAAGATCGAATTCAGGTCCCGACCGTCGGACATATTCTTCCCGTCCAATCTACGCCTATCTTCAGTTCAGTTAAGGGATCTATGAGAGGCGGTAAAAGATCTGCTGTCGCAAAGGGTGATTGTGCGGGTTCTCTCTCGGGAACGCTTTCAAGGGTTTTATTCAAACCTGTTTACTGTTCCCAGGAAAGAAGGGAAAGTGCATCCATTTCTGGACCTCAAAGCGGAGTTCCACCCGAAAATTAAAGTTCGTTCCATCTTCTTGCTCCGGGTCACCTGAAAAACAAATGGATAATCGCAATTTTTTATTTTTTTTTACTTACCTTGTTTAGAAGATAATATACTTACCTTACTTCCTCTTCCTCCCCTCGGCGGCCACGGCGAATCGTCACTTCCTGGCTTGCAATGATTCCTGGGAGCTGAACGTCATCGCTCTCAGGAATCAATGCGCCTGCACCGGCCCCCGACGTCGGTTTCCGGTGCTGGTGCGTCATACCTTGCTAAACAGCTTCTGGGCATGCCCAGAAGCTGTGCAGGGATAAAGCTGCAGCCCCGGAAGTGATGCCGGGGCCGACGCAGTGCATCGTGGGACCGAAGAGGACAGAAGAGGACGCAGAAAAGGATCGTGCTGGCTTCAAGCTGCCCACACCTGAGATGGCAGCGCTGGAGAAGACATTTTCAAGGTAAGTATTTCTTCTTGCAGGTAAGTGCAACCCGGGACAGTTCAGAGGCTATCCATTGTGGAATGCACTAGCCCTGACTGTCCCGGGGGTATTTTTATGTATTTTTTTGTTTTTTAGGTGGAACTCCGCTTTAAGGCTCTGAATCGCTTTGTGTGGGTACAGAGGTTTCAAATTGAGTCCATTCACATGGTGTTGTGGTGTTTTTGGCCTCTGTCCATATCGAGGATGCATTGTCTGCACATCCCTATTTACGCTGGACACAAACGTTTTTCTTCGCTTCGCTGTAGGAGAGTAACAGTATCAATTTGTGGCGTTACCCTTTGGTCTCGCCTCCGCCCCCAGGGTCTTCACGAGCGTGTTGGCTCAGATATTGGCATTACTGTGACAGCGGGAGATTGCGGTACTAGGGTACCTGGATGATCTGCTCTTAATAGCAGACTCCCACTCAGTTCTGGTGGGCGATCTGTCAATCATTGTACGGACTCTGCAACTTGGACCATCTATTTCAGAAAATCTGCTCCGTTCCCAGCCTCCAAAATGGTTTATCTGGGACTGTATTTGGTTGCTGTTATCCAGCACTCTGTCTTCATTGTGGACTTGCATGCGAGCTCTAGGCCTGATGGTGTCTACCTTCAGGGCAGTTCTGTTTGCTCAGTTCCGTGCGAGACCTCTGCAAAGGGGTATTCTTGTCAAGTGGAACAAGGATCCAAAATCTTTGGACAATCTGATTCGGTTGAGTCAAAATGCAAGAAGTGCTCTTCAGTGGTGGCTCCGTTCCTTGGCATCCTGTCCGGCTGGGGGGGGGGGGGGGAGGATTCAATCAGACAAGGCCACGGCTGTGGTTTACGTCAATCATCAAGGGGGCACCCAGAATGAACTGGTGGCCGAGATCTTAATATGGGCAGAAAATTTTGTTCCGGCCCTCTCCACCTTGCCTATAACCGGAGTGGAGAACTGGCAGGCGGATTACTTTGAGTCGTTCGGTGTTGGATCAGGGGGAATGGTGCCTGCACCCGGAGGTGTTTCACCTGTTGTGTGTCCGATGGGAGACACCCGATGTAGACCTGTTAGTTTCTCGGATCAACGAGAAGGTACAGAGGTTTGTAGCCAGGTCTCTGGATCCTCTGGCCGATGTCACAGACACACTGGTGGCTCCTTGTGGTCAATATTGGCTGATCTATGCATTTCCTCTGCTGAAACTTCTGCTGAGGCTTCTGCACTGAAAAGAGATGGAAGGGACTCCGGTCATTCTGGTGGCCCCAGACTGGCCTCGCCAGTCTTGATATGCAGATCTGGTAAGGTTGGTCGCTGATGCTCCTTGGAGCCTTCTTCTCAGGGAAGATCTGTTGTCTCAGGGGCTGATCTTCCATCCTGCCTTACAGTCGCTGGCTTTAACACGGGATGGCTGTTGAAAGCCATGTATTGAAGGATAGGGGCCTTTCTGACTCAGTGATTCCTACACTGTTGAAGGCTAGGAAATCTACCTCCAGTAAGCTATATCGTATGTGGAAATCGTATATCTCATGATGGGAATTGATTAAGGTGCATTCAGGCTCTTTTTCTGTGTCTAGGATATTGGCTTTCTTTCAAAGAGGGGTTGAGCAGAGGTTGGCCTTGGGGACTATTAAAGGCCAGGTGTCGGCTTTGGCTGTGTTTTTTTTTTTTTTCAATGCCCATTAGCTACGGATTCTTTGATTCATACTTTTTTTTTATCCAGGGAGTTCATCATGTAGTTCCTCTGATACGGTCCCCGTTTCCTCAGTGGGATCTTAACTTGGTACTGTCTGTTCTTTAAAAAAAAAAAAAAAAAAAAAAAAAAAACCTCCCTTTGATTCCTCTGCTTACACTGTCACAGAAGGTGGCCTTTTTAGGGGCCATTACCTCTGCCTGCAGAGTGTTTGAATTGGCGGCACTGTCCTGCCGTTCTCCTTCTCTTGTGGTTCACAAAAATTAAGTGGTTCTTCGAGTTAATCAATAGTTTTTTCCTAAGGTGGTTTCGGATTTCCGTTGAATGAAGACATTGTGCTGCCTTCACTCTGTCCTAAACCCAAGCATCCCAAGGAAATTGCCTTGCATTCTTTGGCTGTGGTTTGGGCAATTAGGGTTTGCTTGGCGGTTGCGGAGTCTTTCAGGAAATCAGACTTTGTCCTCACTGAAGGACCTCGGAAGGGATTGGCTGCGCCTGCCAGGACCATATCCAGATGATCAGGCAAGCCGGTGGTACAGGCGTGTTCACTTAAGGGTCAGGTTCCATCTTTCCTTGTGAAGGCGCATTCTGCTCGGGAGCTGAGTGCCTTTTGCCATCAGACGTCAGTGATACAAGTTTGCAAGGTGGCAACTAGGTCGTCTGTGCACACGTTCACTAAATTCTACAATAGATGTGTTGGCATCCTCAGATGCTTCTTTTGGCCGCAAGGTTTTGCAGGCTGCTGTTAAAGATTTCTCTTTGAGGGTGTATGTTATTTCTAGGTGAGCTCCAGTTCTTGGTTGAGCTCCATGTTACCTGGTTGACTAAGTTTAGCCTTTGGGGAATTATGTTCTTTCTCTGCATTGTTTTCCCACCCCTCATGCAAATTCTGCTTTGGGACATCCCAGTGGTTAACAAGAATATGGAGCTGCGTCTGTTAATGTATGATGGAGAACTGGATTTTTGACTTACGTAAAAACCTTTTCTCTGAAGTACATTGACAGACGCAGCACCCGCCCCTTTATTTCTGAGTGGGATGTGGTTTTTGACTTCTGACACTGCTTGCAACAAAACTGAATCCTACAGCAGAGTGAGTGGGTGTATGCCTTCAGGGACTTTCACATATGCGTGGTAAAGTTTTTTTTTTTTTTTTCCTGCCTACTGTCCTACTCCTGTAGGGGGGCAGCATAACCCAATGGTTAAGAATATGGAGCTGCGTCTGTCAGTGAACTTAAGAGAAAAGGATTTTACGGTAAGTCAAAAATCCAGTTTTTCCACCTTTGTGTGATTAACTTGCAGGTCCCACTGTAGCTTCACCTTCGGGGCATCAGCATGATCAGAACTGTATATATAATACATGGCACAGTTCATAAAACACAGTGAAAAGAACTGTAAAAAAACTACAAACAAGTGTATCGTATGTGTCAGATAAACACTACTAAACAGTATTGTGTGCGTAGCACACTATAACCTGAGACTATAACCTGAGGGGTGGTAAAAAAAAAAAAAAATGTGGACATCGCCCAGGCTGGATTTGAGTATATAAGGGGAGCTAAATGCTGAGATATGCCATAATTTTCAGTCCATTTTAAGTGTCGGGTTCCGGGAGCCAGAGGGCACTTTGGAGGTGCCTCGTTGTCCCATATTGGTGGTAGCAAGAGGAAGTAGACCCCAATTCGTACCCATCTTTGGTGTTGAGGATAGGGGTGAGTTGTTGTTGGTATGTGACTAGTAATTTCATTGGGAACCCCCATTTATAAATGATTTTGTTTTGCTGGAGAATGGAGGTAATGGTGGTGAAAGCTCTGCGCATTTCCATTGGTGCTGGAGAAAGATCAGTGAAAATTTTGATGTCGGCATATGGTTCTGGCAGGTGTTTTGAGACCCTGGTGATGGAGAGAACTTGCTCTTTGGTATGAAAAAGTGGATCTGAGCTAAGACATCCCTTGGAAAATGTCAGCTGGGAGGTCTGAAGGTTTGGCTATTCTGTTGGCCCGGTCTATAAAGATGTCTCGGGTGTTAAGGCGAGGGAGTAGTGTTGAGATAAGCTGCTGTAAGTATGGAGTAAGCTCATTTGTTTTAATTGTTTCTGGGATCCCTCTGAATTTGATATTATTTTGCCTGGAGCGACCCTTTAAATCCACCAGTTTCATTTTAATGTGGTGGATTTCCTCATCTTGATGTTCATGCACATCTAGTAATTCATTGTGAGCTTTGGACTTAAGATAGAGATATTTGCAAATCTCTGTGTAAATCCTTCTGCAAAGTAAGCAGCTGGATTTAAGCATAGCATCAGTGACAGGGTTTTCTGTGACGGGGACAGCAGCTAAAGATGGTATGTGCTCTGTGGTAGATGCAGCAGCCCATAGGTGTTTTTTGGCTTGGGGCTCTTTACATGGTGAGTGAGCAGGTGAGGATGCTAATTTCTTACCTCTATCTGCTGCTTGTGTCCGAGGTGGGGGAATTAAGCTTGTTAATTCCCCCCCCCCCCTCCTCTCGCAAAGATGGATCTCCCTGGGTAAAAAAATACAGCCCCACTTTTGAAATTGGTGCAGTGCTGCCTCCTTAGGGCTTGTGCACAACAGTTGCAGTGCGGTAATGTGTAAAAAATTGTGCAGCTTTTCGTACTGCACTAAAGCCTTCTTTAGACGTGCTTGGGTGTCATTAATTATTAATGGCACCCCCACATGTCTGGCAAACTTGTGTTTTGTGAATGACAAAACTCGTTGTACCGTACAATTCTAAAAATCACACCTGCACTACTTTTTGCATGATTCGTGTGTAGGGCAGCCGTTGAAAATACTAGGCTAGCCCCTGGTCCAGAGGGTCTCCCCTATCCGTATATTAGAGCGTTTCTACCTGTTCTCCTTCCGCATATGACCTGATTATTTTAATAGATTCATGCAAGATGGGGAGGTCCCGAGAGATATGCAAGCATCTCACCTTACTCTAATACCCAAACCAGACACAGACCATACCTTTTTGTGCTAACTATAGGTCAATAGCCTTGTTAATCTGTGATTTGAAGGTTTTCACAAACATACTCTCTTTGAGGCTTAATGAGGTACTCCCCTAATTGATTTACAAAGATCAGGTGGGTTTTGTACCTTGGAGACAAGATAGGGAGAACACCAGAAGAGTTATAAATGTAGTGGATATTGTCAATAGGCAAAAAATAGAAGCACTTTTGCTAAGTTTGGATGCTGAGAAAGCATTTGATAGGCTGAATTGGCCATTTTGTTTTCATGAGACTAAAGTAATGGATAGGGGCTATCCCAAAGGGGTCTGTAGCAGTAGTAGTAGTCTGTATTGGCTTCTTATACTAACATTTGTTTTCATGACCCTGGAGTATCTGGGTTTCCTGGGGTCTTTTTCTTCAGAAGGATCAAACATTTGTACAAGGCTCATTCAGCCTCTATTAATACACCATTTGCTACCTCTTTTCCCTTTAGGCAGGACTGTCTGCTTTCGCCATTATTGTTCACCCTGTGTATTGGACCCCTTGTAGTTTAGATCTGCAGTGATCCCAATATTCACGGGATTTCGGTTAGGGGGTGTGAGTTTAAAATCTTGCTGTTTGCAGATAATGTTTTTCTAACCCTGACACGGCCTTGTATAACCCTCCCTAATCTTCATAAACTATTAGATGAATTTGGATGCTTGTCTGGCTATAAACTGAACTTGTCTAAATCCGAAGCTGTACCGCTTAACCTTCATCCTTTAGAGGTGCAGTATCCCTCGGGATTGTTCTCTTATGCGTGGAAATCTACTGCCATAAAGTACTTAGGGATACACATCATATTGAGCTATGATTCTTTATATGGGGCTAATTATAAACCTTTGTTCATGTCTGAAGGAGCCCATTTAGCTAAATGGAGGCATTATCAGAACTCTTTGCTGTCGTTTGGCTTTGGTTAAAATGACGATCTTGCCAAAGATTCTATACCGTTGTACAATCCTGACTCTCCTGATTCCACAATTCTAATCAGGTGAAGTAATCCTCCCAAAACCCAGCGCTCATGTGGCAAGGAAAAAAATGTTCAATAGTATTCCAATTATGATGGTTCTTGTCCACCTCTAGCTGCTGCTATATTACAACTTAACAAAAAGTCCTTTCCGGAGGAATTAGACAGCCAGTCCTTATAGTCCTTGAGCGATTAATATGAGTGTTCTTTCACCTCACCTCGTGTACTCCACTCCCCAATACAGATTGCACTTGCCAGATCTCTAATTTAATATCGCTTTGTGGCAACCTCTCCTCATTTGTATGGAATCACAAAAGATCACCTGTCTGATCTCTCCATGCAATGCTGCCTTGTATTACCACCTCTTCATTTGTCTGGAATCACAAAAGATGGCATGTCTCTCTCCTCTGCAGGCAACACTGTTCCTCTGCGTCAAAGTGTTCTGGAGTTTGATCAGCGGCCTCCATCAAACTACTGCGGTAGGAGATCTCCTTCTGTTTACTGTTGGCTGCACAACCAGTCAGTATTCATGGTGTCCTTCCCCTTTATCAATCAGCGGATTCTGTTGCCATCCGTGGCACTCTCCGATGTTTCAGAATGTCTGGCACTGCTCCTCTCTCCCTTAGGTGTGATGGTGAACTATCTGCTGCAGTCTGAACAGTCAGTCCCTCTGAACATCCTCCACACTCTTTTCTTCAGCCCTAATAACTATACACAAAATGGAGGAGAGCAAGACAGGCCAGAGCCAGGAGGCAAGGACCAGGAAGCAGGGTACAGGACTCTGGATACAGGTTTCAAGATCGGGTTCAGGCTCAGACAGGGACACAGCTTTCAGGTAAAATACTGAAGGCTTCCCCTCTTGCAACTGTATTGGAGTTTGGTTCAGAACCTTATCCAGTTATTGCTTGATCTGGACATCCCTTTTACTCCAAAAATGTTTCTATTAGGGTTACTCCCCCTAGGTTAACTAGACCAGAGTCGCATCCTGACAGCCGCAAGGTGCTTGGTAGCTCTTTACTGAAAAAGTCAATCGCCACCAACGCCAATTGAGCTATATACAAGGATAACAGATGCAAAGATCATGGAGTCACTTACAGCACGATTATCGGACATGGTAGAACATAATGTCATGTGGGAGCTCTAGAGCTCAAAAGAGTATACCCCTAGGCCCCACAGCCCTCAATCTACTTGGAATTTTTCACACTTTTCTTCAACTTTCTTTCCAGGATATTCTGTGAGATTAATATACTAGATATAGGTCTCCTATTTAGTATTTAGGGTTCAATATTATTTCTGAGCACTTTTCGTGCTGTAACTAATGCTTTGTGTTTAATTTGTATGCTGTTTTGTTTTGGTCCCATGTGATGCCTAGAGTCTGTCTTTTTTTTTTTTTTTTTTTCCGTGACTTAGCCCCACATCACTTCTCGCAAGGACACATAGCCCAAGTCATGACCCTAGTCATGACCTGAGTAACAGCGTACCTTTGGCTCGCAGCACCCCCCAGCCAAGATGCCTGGAGTGGTGCCTGCCTGGTCCCATGGTGCGATAAGTAGTGGCCCCTCAGGGTGGACGTGGGTCCCTCCCTGGGTTGGTCGGACCCCCGAGTGCCCTTCCTTCCCGTTTTTACACTCCCCCTAAATATCAGGGTCCCTCTGCGGACCACCCCCCATTCAGTCATACCTAGCTCCCTCCTTCCCCTCCAAGGGCGGCCGTGCCTGATTTTTATGGTTGGGGTGTCGAGCTGGTGGTGGGGGGGGGGGGGGGGGTGCGCCATCTGCGGCACAAACACAGCCGTTTGGGGGGGATGGTCCTAGTGGGAGTCTCTAGCGGGGGCCCTCCCTTGCTGTCCAAATGTACCTGGTGGACCTTGGAGGGTCCTGGGAGCTGCGTGGGCGCTGCGTGCAGCTGCCATTTTGTTGCTGTATCTATCAGCGGCCATGTTTGTGTAGTCCGGCGACCATTTTCTTGTTTCCCATTCCTATCAATCAGCGGCCATGTTTTTGGATTTTATGGGGAGGGGTTTTGGCGGTGGGCCTCTAGTAGCAGTTCTTTGAGGAGCTGCTGAGAATTGCACCTTCTGGATTCCCCTGGGTTACCGTTAGCAACTTTTTCACAGCAATTTTGCACATTTTGCTGGCGGTTCCAGGTTAACCCATGTCCCTGGAGCACGTTTCACCACCTGATGACCCCCTCTCTGAGGCTGCGGAACCTGGGGGTTCCCAGTCTGCCTTGTCTGCTAGGGGGAGTGAAAAATGTGCAATTATAAAGTGATAATGTGCACTGAGGTAGTAGAATTATCAGAGATGGTGGGCTCATGATGTGGAGACAAACAGGAAGGGACCATATAGTGTGAATCCGTATAAAAAATTTATTCAAAATAGTTAGCGGTACTCACATACAAGCTGGTAAAATCAGGCACAATAGCGAGGTTGCCGGAACGCGATGCGTTCCAAAGACCGGAAGTGACGTAGTGGCGCTCTACTCATGAGATGCTTCTGATGACGAAACGCGTAGAGCACCATTACGTCACTTCCAGTCTCGGAACGCATTGCCTGGCCCGCCCATAGGACACCCTGGTTTAGATCTCAAGTGCCCCATTCCTGGAAGGATCCTAGAAGGATTGTTACTAAGGCGAGATACCCCTGTAGGGGTTACTCCTTCTGGTGTGTGCATAGCAGCAAGGAGCACGAGCACTTTTTTAACTAAACACCCCACCAAACGTTGCTTGGGACCATTACCTGGGAGGATTCTTAACCTGATTGCACGGTCATTTTCAAGCACGGACAATTTTATACACGGACTGTTTTTGTATTGGACTTTTTTACTTGAATATTTGCACATTGATTTTTAATTTATCTTTTGTCACCATTCAAATATTTATTTATAGATATAACACTGCTTATTATTTAATTTATCTATCACTGATAATTCTACTACCTCAGTGCACATTATCACTTTATAATTGCACATTTATTATTCAACACTTGTCACTTAGTGTTTTTTCAGGATTATACTACTAGATGTGGTATCTGTATACCTTTTTTCTACACATATTTTTTGGCACTTTAGTTTGCACAGAGTCACTTTACTAGTGTTTTTGTGCATGTTATATGTATTTATATATTTAGGTGCTATTTATTCATTTGTTTATTAATTTATTGTCCTTCCTTGTGCTTAGTCAGTCACTCATTTACCTCCCTTGAGGTATAATTATCATTTACCATCAATTTATTGCTTTTCTGACTTTTTGTGCACTTGATTGGAGACTACATCTTCTTCTTTCCTAGGCAGCGCCATATCCCTCTCCTCTTCTTTTCTATATTCATATAACCCTTGGGTTATATTTGAGGGAGGCTGCAGCCTTTATTATTTTTCCATAGCGCGGAAGTTCTTCTCTTCATCATACAATTTGTGGCATTACCCTTTGGTCTCACCTCAGCTCCTCGGGTGTTTACAAAAGTGTTGGCCCCGGTGTTGGCTTTACTGAGACAGGAGATTGTGGTGCTGGGGTACCTGGATGATCTCCTTGTGCGAGCCGAGTCTCCGAATGCCCTGAAAGACAATCTGGACATTTTGGTGTGAACTTTGCAAGATTTCGGATGGAAACTGAATTTCCAAAAAAACTGTTCTGGTTCTGTCCACAAAACTGGACTATCTGGGCCTGACCCTGGACACAACCTTAGCCCGGGTGTTTCTTCCAAAGGTGAAACTCAAGAAGTTGCAGGATGTGACACTGCACCTGTTGTCCAACCGGCGATCATCCCTCAGGACTTGCATGCAAGTGCTGGGCTTGATGGGCTCCGCCTTTTTTGAGGCAGTTTCGTTTGCTCAGTTCCATACCCGGTCTCTACAGAAGGAGATCCTTGTTAATTGGAACAAGAACCCACAGGGTCTAGACAATCTGATCCTGTTGAGCCAGAGTACGAGGGGATCCCTGATCTGGTGGCTCCGCTCTCCGGCGCTTCAATAGGGAAAATCCTTACTCCCCCCTGTACTGGACGATGGTCACAACGGATGCCAACCTTTCCGGATAGGGAGATGTCTTGGATACAGATTCGGCTCAGAGGGTTTGGACATTGGAGGAGTCCAGTCTGCCGATTTAATAACCTGGAAATTCAGGCAATCAGGCTTTGCCAAAATCATTGGACGAATCGTCTGCAGGGGTGAGGATTCAATCGGACAATGCCACGGCCGTGGCATGTGTCAATCATCAAGGGGGCACCAAAAGTGCCTTAGCGACCCAGGAAGTAGCTAGTATACTAAGATGGGCAGAACACATTGTTTTAGCCATCTCTGCTGTGCATATTCCAGGAGTGGAAAATTGGCAGGCGGATTACCTCAGTCGGCAGAAGTTGGGTTAGGGAGAATGATCTCTCCACCAGGAGGTGTTTAATCAACTGTGCCTCAGATGGGGGACTCACGATGTGGACTTGTTGCCCTCTCATCTCAACAGGAAGGTGCAGAGGTTCGTAGTAAGGTCTCGGGATCCTATGGCGCACGCCACAGACTCTCTTGTAGTTCCTTGAAACCAATATCGTCTAATGTTCGTCACTGGAATGTAGTCCACTGACTCTTCTGCCAAGGATTGAGGCAGAAGCGATTCCGATCATCCTAATGGCACCGGACTGGCTTTGCAGCTCTTGGTATGCAGAACTATTACAACTGGTCACCGATGTCCCTCTCAGAGAAGATCTGTTAACTCAAGGACCAATCTTCCATCCTGCTTTACAGTCGCTGGCTTTGACGGCCTGGCTATTGAAAGCCAGGTGTTGAAGGATAGAGGGGGTTCTGAATTCCTACATTGTTGAAAGCTAGAAAATCTACTTCTAGGAAGATTTATCGAGTCTGGAGGGCATACATTACTCGGTGTGAGTCTTGGGGAGGGGGGGTTCCCCCGGGGTTTCCCCCCAGTCCTTATTGGTTTCTCTGAGTTTCTCCAAAGAGGTGTAGATCAGCGTTTGGCCTTGGGGTACCATCAGAGGTCAGATTTCAGGCTCTGGGGATTTTCTTTCAACGCCCGTTGGCCACAGATTCCTTGGTCCAAACCTTTTGTTCATTAGGTCCGCCACCTGGCTCCCCTTGTGAGGTGTCTGTTGCCTCCGTGGGACCTCAATTTGGTGTGGTCGGTTCTTCAGAAACAACCGTTTGAAAATATTCGTGAGATTCCTCTGCTCACTTTGACACAGGAGGTAGCTGTGTTGGTGGCTATTACTTCTGTGCGCAGGGTGTCAGAGCAGGCTGCGTTGTCCTGTTGTTCACCTTACCTGGTGGTTCAGAGACAAGGTGGTGCTTCCTACCTGTCAGTTGTTCCTTCCTAAAACCGTCTCTGGTTTCCATTTAAATTAAGAAATTGTATTGCCTTCTCTGTGTCCTAAGCCTAAGCATCCTAAAGAGATTGCCTTACATTCTTTTGGATGTGGTTAGGGCAATCAGGGTGTACCTGGTGGTGACTGAGTCATTCCAGAAATCAGATTCTATATTTGTCCTCACGGACGGTAGTAGAATTATGAGAGATGGTGGGCTCATGATGTGGAGACAAACAGGAAGGGACCATATAGTGTGAATCCGTATAAAAAAAAAAAAATGTATTCAAAATAGTTAGCGGTACTCCCATACAAGCTGGTAATATTTGTCCTCACGGATGGACCCCGTAGGGGATAACTGCGTGAGGACGTGTTTGCTGCGACCATTTCCAGATGGATCAGACAGACGGTGTTGCAGGCCTATTCTATTAAGGTTCAGGATCCTCCTTTCCCTGTTAAGGCACATTCTACGAGGGAGCTTGGTGCCTCCTGGGCCTTCCGTTATCAGGTGTCAGTGATGTAGGTATGCAAGGCGCCACCTGGTCGTCTGTGCACGCTTTCACAAAACTTTATAAGGTGGATGTGTTGGCATCTGCGTATGCTTCTTTTGGCCGCAAGGTTTTGCAGGCTGCTGTTGGAGAGGTTTAGTCCTCTTTGAGGGTGTATTTTTAGTTATTTTTGTCAGGTGAGCTCCAGTTGTTCCTGATTGACTATGTTTAGCCTTTGGGAAGTGAGTTTTTTCTTGCTGTGCTATTCCTACCCCTCATATTGACACTGCTTTGTGACGTCCAAGAAGATATGGAGCTGTGTCCATCAATAAACGAAAGAGAACTGGATTTTTGTCTTACTGTAAAATCCTTTTCTCTGCTGTTCATTGATGGACACAGCACCCGCCGCCTCTATTGAGTTGGGTTTTATGTTCTTCTGGCACTGCTTGTTACAAAACAGAAGTCTTCTAGCAGAAAGTGGGAGTATACCCCCTGGGACTGCCCTATAGGCGTGGTCAAATTTATTTCCACCTCGTGTCCTACTCCTCTGGAGAGCAGCATAAACACATCGGACAAGAAGATATGGAGCTGTGTCCGTCAATGAACATCACAAAAAAGCATTTTATGGTAAGGCCCCTTTCACACGGACGTTCCGTATGTCCGTATATCACCCCATCCGTTTGCGGGTGATATACAGACATAATGCATGTCAATGGGATTGCCATCCGATTTGTGTCCTTTCAGTTCCTTTCCGTTTTTTGGAACGGAACACAACCCTATTTTTCTTCCGTTTAAAAAACGGAAAGGACGCAAAATCGGATGTCAGCGGTGACATCCGCAATCATATAGACATTACATTATGTCCGTATATGTCCGCAAACGGATGGGATGATATGCGGACATAAGGACTGGATGACACAAGTGTCGTCTGTGTCCGTAAAAAAAAAAAAAGTGCCGCAGCGGACGAAATAAACTGAGCGGCCGTGTGAAAGAAGCCTAAGACAAAAATCCAGTTTTGTGTTTGTTTTTTTTTTTTTTTAAATCCTGTAGGCCAGGCATGTCCAACCTGCGGTCCGGCGGCCCACTGCCCCCTGACAATTTTTTTTTTTTTGCTAGGGAGGAAGGAAGTCTGCTCAGGGGCACGGCCACTGCGGCTTCCAACTAACTGTAGGCAGAGGCTGCCTAGGAAAGGATCATCCTCTAGTTGGGGGGGGGGGGGGGGCGCGGTGGCATTTTTTTACTTGTATACCTTTTACTATAGTATATATTTTATATGCGGCCCGAGAAAATTTCTCTACAATCAATGTGGCCCAGAGAGACCAAATAAATGTACAGTGCCAGTGCTGTCCCTTGCATCTCTAGACTTTTTTTGGTTTGCACATTTATTTTTTAGCATATTGACTTCTAAACACCTAGGAGTACTTGTATACATTTACAATTTAAATGAGCATTCAATGTTTGTGTAGAAGTGATGAATCCTGTCAACTGCTTCGCTAGTGATAGTAGAAATTGTGGTTTGATGTGCCATGGTGAGCAGCATTTAGCTGTGTTCTAATGAACAACATGGGCAGTATAAAGACTTTGGAGTGCTAATCTGTCACATGCTTTACATGGGTGTGGATCAACTTGGAGATTTAAGGATGTACTGCCCAGACTTTGTCCGAAATGATGCAGATTTGCTTGTTTGCTCAATGGCTTCTTTCTTTGTACATTTCAGGGAACTGAATAGTCATGTTAAAGTAAAGCAGAAAGCTGTTGTACTGAACATGTTAAGGAGACTGGACAAGATCCGGTTCAGAGGTCAGAAGCGAGAAGAGTTTCCCGACTTGGCTGAGTCTCCAAATGCTTCCGATACAGAATGTGGAGATGATTTCCTTCTAAAAATACCTCGAACCTCGAAAGAGAATGAAGAGCTGAAGGACCCTGTGAGTATTCCAATGATGATTTTTTCTTAATTCTGTGTTTTTTTTTTTTTTTTTTTTGTATAGTTGTATACAAGCACTATACAAGTTTGAATGGAAGTATTAACTGGCATGGTTTTGTAGCAAGGGCTTTCTTTACGCTAATGCACCTGAGTCCAATATTTTTTACCTGGCGTTGTATAAGATGTGGGTAAACATGCTGCATGGGGGCTGATTTCTTGCACGTTTTTTCACATCACAGCCGAAGACTAAGGTTCCTAAAATGAAAACAAAAACATGTTTTTGATAAAAGAACCTGTCAAAATATGTTATATGTAAAGAATCTGTATATATACCCTTAAATTATAATTGAGCAGGCTTTTCTATGGAAGATGCATACCTGCCTCCTTTTTAGCTTTACTCATGTAACTGAATGGCTCGTGGAATTGAGGTGAGGTCTTAATGCCTTGACCATCGCCTGAATTCCTTCTGATAATACACTGTCTTCCAGCTATCCAGCCATTAAAGTATCAAACAGATAGCTGTGTACTCTGGCATGTGATCCTGTTTGGCACATTCAGGAGACAGCATGTGTTGTCAGCATGAAGTCAGGCAGTTGGCAGAGCAGAACTTTTCATAGTCTTTCAGAAGCCCAATCGTGATGTATTTTATTTGAGATTCAATAAAGCATGCCTTTTCGAAGAGTGTAGTGAATAAGCCAGTTTATGCAGTTGATGCTGTCATCATCATCATCATCATCATCATCGGTTATTGAGCTGAAGACCATTCTTTTTTTACTTTTCATTCCCCAGTCAGCATCAAACAGCATCTGAGAGAGGGAGGCTCCTCCCAACCAAACAATTGTTTCTGAAGCTGGTGGCGATGGGCTACCAATTTGAATTCTCAGAGGAACTTCCATTGAAAGGTTTTTTTTTTTTTTTTGTTAACAAAACTCCAAAATAATCTTAAGGACTTATGTGCCAAGTTTCTATGATGTGGAAGCTTGCAGATCAGCAGTCCCACCTACAAAGGAAGGCCAACGGTGTTACTCCCACCTATTCATAGTCCAAAAACACAAATTTAAGGATTATGTAATCATAAACTTCCAACCCCTGAACCTTTTCATCAGATAATTTTGCTTTGAGTATCCTTCGTAAATATGGTTATTACCAAAGTGCTTTATGGCATCACTGGACTTAAGAGCTACATACTTAAATATTTAAATGTCTCTTCTATGGTGATCACCATTCAGAGGCAAGACAAAGGCACTTGTACTCCTTAGGACTACAGTCGGTAGCAGGAATTTTTTTCCTGGCTATCCAACTTTTTTTTTTTTTTTCTCCCTCCCTCCTGATACTGTGTTCTGCACAGTAAAGAAACTCACCTAGCCAGCTGATCTAGCGTTGTCCTCTAGAATCCTCCTCTTTGCAGCCACTGCATGGGTAACGGTAAGACTAACTCTTGTTTTGATATGGAACTCTTGATAATAAATTAGTGAATTTAATTAATTTTTTTTCAGGGCTGGTTCACCTGAGAATGCAGTTTGGGTTGGGCGCATTCCATTCGCGTTTCCTGCACCGCTTTCAAAGCGCAAGCTACTTCAGGTGTCATTTCTTATTGACCCCCCTAATGCAGATTGCAAAAACAGTGCGTTTGCCTGCACCAGAACTTGTGGTACTGCAGTACTATGGACTTTGCTGCAGTGCCTTTTTGAAAAAGTAGTGCATGCACTACTTTTTATGCAGTCCATTGCAATTTTAGCCCATTTAAATGGATCGCACAGGAAAATGGCATTCCTGTGCGATTTTTAGGTGTGAACTGACCCATAGAAATATAGCCAGACCACTAGCACATTATGATGTATTTGTATTTGTCAGTTGTGAAAGGTAGAATTGTCTTTGTGAGGATCTCTGCTCACTTTGTGTCATAAAGACAAGTAAGCAAGTGAAGGAAAAGCTAACCCTTTTTCACCTCTATCCAAAGCTAAATAAGCTTTGTCTGGAGTTCTACTTTAGGGCCTTGCTTACCCTGTGGTTGAGCAGCATTTTTACCGTCCCTCAACCGATTCCCCCTGTTGCTGCTGAGGCAGTGGCCAGTGGTGTACACATGCTATTATATTATACATATAAGTCGCGCTAAATATATTAGATGGAGATGTGAAGTCCATAAAAGTCCAAAATAATATTATTGATAAATTCCAGGACCAAGCTCCCTTAAGGGTATGTGCTTACCAGATGAAGGTAAGGAAAAGGCAGTCTCGCTGCGTAGAAACTTGTCACCTTGACAGTAGATCCAAGCTTCTATGATCGATCAACTCAGTGGACATGGGATCATGAAAAGCAAAAAATGCCGCAATAGCGTAAAACCCAACAAACAAATTGTGACTATCACCATAGGTGTGGGTAAATGAAAATTGTGATGTGATATGACCTCCACCACAATAAATGGAATAAATAAATCATGCAAAAATATAGGGAACTTAGGGTGAATAACCCCTACCAGAGAGGTTGAGGGTTGACGCCTTAAGTGATTAATGTGTATCGGTTGGAGTAGCCTCTTACCAAACAGAAAAAATAATGACACAGTGAAGAAAACGTTGAAAAAAAGGTAATCGTGCTGAACCACCACCAGCTGAATTCGCCTCTTACCCTGGATAGATATAGATTAGCCAAAGTGCACTAAACAAATCCAGTGTAACACTCAGGATCCAGCAATTTCACACCTGTGAGAGTTGCCTCTTACCACATATGAAGTTGTATCAAGCCTGTAGGGTAAACCAAGTGGCCAAAGACCGACCCCAAATTGAATCCAAGCCTGTGTGTATACGAATAACCAGGGGATCCGACCAGAGGTGTAGGTAACTGGGTCTCAGAAGTTTCAGCAATATAGGATATCACCACCATAAGAAGAAAGAAAGGGCTCCCATAGCGTAAAACCATAAAAACATTTTATTCCATATAAGCAAAAAAACTTACAAAGACCAGGAATGGGTGAGCAATGGAGGTTGCCGCCGGCCGGACGGCTCCGCTCGTCCGCACTCGTGGGTCGCAGTCAGATGACGTCAGTACGCCGTTGCCCTGACGACGTTTCGTCACAGATGACGTTATCAAAGGTGTACACATGCTGCTGCAGGAATTTTACACACTGTCACGCCATGGGGCAGTACCACCCACCAAGCGCAACCCATTAAAGAGAAAGGGGCTGTGGTGCATCTGCACTGCAACTGCGCACATCACACACAGTCGTCTGGTAATTTGGGGTTTAAAACAGGTGGTGAGGAGGCTTTTTATTGCTGTCTGAAGACCAAAAATCCCAGCTCTTATCGTGGTTAAGACAGAAAATCAAGTCTAAACAAACCCTAAGAGTGGTTGTCCAGCCCTAAAGGCCCTGGTTAGCTCAAAATTATCTGAAGCTGCTGTTGGTTCTCTTACACAAAATAGGACAGGATTCTGGCCAGTTGTATTTCGTTACCACCCATATAATGACCAGTCTATTACAGATGACTCCTAGGCCCTACTCCTCTTATGCAACAGTGAAAACCTAAAGTATAAATTAAAGGCAAAATATAGAATTTTTTTTTTAGTTTTGGATGGAGTGGAGAATGAATAAAACCCCTTTGAGGTTTTTATTGTTGTCTCTGCCCCATTAGGGAGATTCACCCTCACTGTTTGTCCTCTTTACTGTTATTGAAAGTAAAGTTTTATAAATAAAATCCCTTAATTTTGGGTTGTTCCCAGAACAGTAAGAGAAGGGGACAGCTTCCAATGTGGACGCTAGATCTGGTGACACCTCAGGATTTCCATCACTTTGAAGGAATGTCCTCCCACTTCCTGTCTGTTATTGGTTATTACACAGATGGCAAAAAATAAGCCTTGCAGGGGTTATCTTTCAAAACACTATCCAAAATGAAAAAAAGTTTTGCCCTTAGTTCTACTTTAACGTTATCTGTATTACTACTTCTTCTTTTTTTCTCTTTTTTTCTCTTTTTAAACAATGAAATGCAAGTAAAATTAAAGTAGACCAAGTTGTAAGGGTGATTTAGAACCTCTGCCAGGTTCCATTGATTCCAACTTTTATCCAGGAAAAAAAAGCTCAACTTTATACCTAGGGGCCATATATAAATATATTTACACTAGATTCACACAACTTGCATTTGAGATTTTCATCCTTTTTCTAATTGGATACAATTGGAAAAATGTATGAATTCGGCGTTAATGTCGTGTTCATTTTGTGTAAAAACATTTAAAAATATACCCCTAAGATAAAGCAGCAAATGTAAACACTTAGGCAAACATTACTGTTCAGTGTACTAAAACCAATCCATTGCCACTTTTTTTTTTTCTAGCCTTTTGTAGTCACTTAGAATGGTCTTGAAGCAGTTGCAGATATATTTATTTTTTTTGGCCCAGCCTTTGCTTTAAAGGGTTTCTCCACTTTTGGTCCTAACACGGGGGATCAAAAAACGCTGCTTTTATGGGCGGTTGCCTCTAAACGCTCCTGTTAGCTGTGCACACAGATGTTTACAAGAGTTTAGAGGCAGAAAAAAGGCATTATCGGTGCTTTCAGGAGAGGAGCGCTTGGGCAGAAAAAAACGTCAAATGTGCACAAACGCTACTGCATTAATAAATTCAACTGGCTAGAATACGTTAATATTCTGGCCAATAGAATGCATTAATATGCATTCCAAACTCCGCTTTAGGAGCGTATTTTTGATCAGCTGCATTTTTCTCCCCTGGGCGAATTTGCTCTAATAGAGGAAGAAGCAGCTGATAAAAAAAATGCTCCTGTGTGATTGAGGCCTAAGATGCTTGTCAATGTTGATTTTGAACAGAGTCCCATGTGAACATTGCCACTTTCTTGGACAACACTCGTGATCAGCAGACCAGCATACACAGTGAGGCTTATAAAGTATGGCTGGGGATACTCTGAGATTATTTTTCTTCAACCTATAGACTGAGGGAGAAAAATCTAGCAGCCACACTATAAAACACGGATACCTGAATTACCCTGGCAGTGGCTGTCCTGAAGAGTGGCTGCATCTGAATGGATGCATTCGCCGTTGGCAGACCGTTTTCTAGCCAACTCCTTCAAACTTTCCAATCAAAGGATCCTGGGGTTACCCACACAGAAAATTTCATCTGAGTCATCAGTGTACGAAATTCCGTAACAAAGCAACCATTTGCTGAGATCTTTAGAAGGTGGGTGGCAACCTAAGTTGGCCATAGATGGTTTGAATCTGAACTAGTTCAGCAGGGACAGGCTGATTATGCCCAAGTAGATCGAGAGCCCAACTTGGGTAAAACCAGCAGGTTGGATTTTTCAAGCAATTATTGCCAGTGGCTTTAACCACTAACAATAATCACTTTATGTTCTTCCAGCAGAGATGCCTCCACTCACAACCCTGCTGATAACTCCATGGGAGAGATTCCCCCTTCAACACTGTGTTGATGAGGTAAGCAAGAGATTTTTCTTTTCTGCAGCTTGTGGTTGCAGGAAAGAGAATCGAACCATCCATGGCAGGCTTCAGAGTAGTCCAGCAATTGGAAGACCTTTGCTGATATCAGTGTGACTGATATTGGTACATTTCTACTAATAGACCTCTTGATTTTGTGCTGAAGGAACAGATTTTGGATCCATTTCACATGAGGGGTCTATTTTTCAGCCGGTCACGATTGGTACCCAAAAAAAATGGAAGGGGATCAGTTCCTCTACGGCGTTTCGGATCAGATGGCAGTCGGGTGTAAATGAACAGCCAGTGCGTTTTTATCAGGCTGCCCATAGAGAAGAGTGGGCTGTGCATGCCCTCTCTGCATAACCTATCATCTGCCCGCTCCATTCCGCTCCCCTTGCTGAAAAAAAAAAAAAAAGAATTTGGCCTTTGTAAAAGAGGCCTTTTATGTGTCTCGGAAGAAAACAATGTAATATTTGAGTCATTGTGGAGTAGAGCCAGACGCTGCTGCACTCGGTTTGTAAATATTTAGTCAGTTGATGTAAAAGCACAATCGTTGTACAGGCTTGAATGTCTTGATGTCTGGATTCCTAGGTATTTTCTGCTGCACACACATTACATTACATTCAGAGAAGTAAATAGGTAAATGACAGGCTATGGGCTGTATGAATGATGTAGCAGCTTGTGTTTCTTTAAACATGTAATTTGTTTTATGAAATCTCAGTGTGCAGTGTACTTTTCAAATAATATATCACTGTCGTGTGGTGAGGCTTTGTGCATTGCTTTGGTGTATACTATAATGGCTGATTTACTCCCTCATTTTTGAAGGCAGAGCAATTCATGTAATAATCCACAAAGGTAATATGGTGCAGCCAGTTCATCCTTCGTGTTTGGTATTACCTATATCTGAATATCGGTCAGTGAGATTCTGACCACTCTGGGAGGATTCTCCATGTCCTGCAGTGCTCTCACTTGGGTCCCACCCTTACATCATATTTTTTTTTTCTTTAAGATCATCCATGACGTTGCAGCTTGCTATACTGCTGCAGGAATGCTGACAGTACAGGGCTGCGCCTGCGTGCACCGTGGAGTCCTATTTCTTTCACTCTCCAAGCTGTTTAAAAGAGGCTTTCTGCTCTAGTTCATAGCTGCCCAGAATGCTGCTATTCTACTTTCCTGGTCTTATCTGATACTACAGGATTTGTGTTCTGAGCACAGATCGAGAAATAAGGTTAATGCTGCTTTATTATGTACTAGCATTGTTGGGGCGAAGTGACAGACCAGTATATTTAATACAACAGCTGTTACTATTTTATGGTTTACATGACTTTGTACAAAGGAAGATGCTAATTTTTTCCGGGTATGAAAGCTGACTGCATCTTACTTGCCAGTGTTTGCCTCAAATATTTGAAATGGTTAATATTTTGTATGTAACTCCTCCTTAGGCTGGCTCAGGGACCATCATCATGGCATCTGGAGTATCAGAATTTAACCGGACAGAACTTGACCGACTCAATGAGATTAAGGGGCATCTGGAAATTGCCTTACTGGAAAAACACTTCCTGCGTAAGTACAGTTTATTCTTCACTAAATATTTGTTGTCTGGAGTATCCTGAGTATATGTTGGATTACACTACTGATTTAGTTTACTATGCAATTGGCTTATTGATCCCTTTATTTGTTCTAGACTGATTGGTCAAGTGATATGTGCCATATTTCAAATGCCATTCATTCATGTATAAAGAGATTTACAGCACATTTGCATGAGCTCCACTACTTGTGACATGGGTACAATATGCAAGCACAAAAATTGATTTGCATATTGTAATAATTAGGATATATTTGTTGGAGGTAATATGGAGCCTTTTTTTTTTATGGACTATAGAAATGTAAATATTGAACTGTAAAAAGTAAAATCATTTTACAGCTGTGGTTGGATTGCAGCATGCGATTTTCAATTATAATTATTAATAATAGTTGGTCTCTTTTGTAGTGTTTTTTTTTTTTTTTTTTTTTTTTTTTTTTTGTGCACTATACTTAAACTTCTACAATGATTAGGTATAGTGCACTAAAACAAAGGTAGTAGGTTGCAAGGGTGGGTTTTGCTTGCTACCTGCAGCAGTTCGACTTTGGAGATGCTAATATTGTCAGCAGGTTTGTATGAGCAAACTAACCGTATTTTAAGAGCTTATGCTGTCTGGCAAGTTTCCTCAGAAGGTCTGGTTTCGGGAATACACACTTAAGTTATTGAATGTGGACAACCATGGCTGGAATAGATTGAGAGGCTGCCAACCACTGGCTGATTCCTGCCGAAAATCTGCTACTTTGGCATCTGAGAATACTTCCACCTGTAAGTGCAGAGTCTTGCAAAACAGAGGTTGGAACAAGGTCATCCACAAAAGATCAGGGTTGATTTCTCCCACAATATACATCACAAGGCTGTTTTAGATGTGCAATGCTATTAGGGGTGTAGTATGCAGCATCTGTGTTTTCTATTGTATTGAAGATAAAGAAGAGTGTGTTGTGTTTTTTTTTTTTTTTTTTCAAGGGGATACTGCACCAATGTATCCCATTACCTGCTGGAGCCTGCTTGTTGTAATGGTGAGGGGGTGGGTAAGTAGTACAACTATTTTAAGTAGCAGCAGCTTCTGTTAACCTTTTCAGAAGACAGCCGCTCAGGGCTACTTGCAGGTAATGAGATACCACCACCACACATACCTGTGTTTGGTGCGTTTTCCATACCCCCCCCCCCCTTCCCAAAATAAAACAAAACACAATTTTAGCTTTAAAAGTAAATAATTACTTTCCTATGGCTTTCCCCAAACAATTATTTACTGTTTTTATTTTCTACATTTCCTTAAGGGGGGGGGGGGGGGGTTAGACACTCATTAAAGCTGAACTCATGGATAAGCAAATATTGTCTAAATACAAGAGGTGTGTGTATTCCTACTTGAATCTGGTTGTCCTTAGTATGTGTCTTCTAGATCTGTGAAGTAACTTGTGTGAAACTTCACCTTTATTACAGGAAGATCCTGCACAAAGACCAGTCAATGCTATTGTGTCTCCATGTGAAGTGTGACTGGTCTTGTATGCACCCCTCCTAGTTTTCTGCAGGCAGCCTAAAGTCTTACTTGGTCCAACGTCTGTCCACTTCTGAATCCTAAAGGGGAATCCTCTGTTAGCTGGCCAATGGTAATGGGAATTGTCCACGTCATGCCGGTAGTAAACTGAAGTATGCAATTTTACCATACCTAAATTACCTGGTGATCATGCCAGCAGCCTCAGCTACCTAGATCATCACAAAAATAAGCCCAGCCTACTTTTTACTATACTGCTGTGTTGTTCAGTGCTTTCCCTTTATCAGTGTACAGGACACTGTTGTGCTAACATATGGTAACATATGGTATCAGCAAGTGCTGATTAAATGCTGGTTTTCCAATAAGACCATTGGACTGAAGTCCGTCATGAGACTGGCTTCTGTTGAGTAGACAGTGGTACATGTACTGAAAGTCCAGCCAGTTGTGGAAAGGTGATTGTACGTGGCAGAAATAAATAAATAAAAAAAAAAAAAAAAGAGGCTGTCCTCTGCTTCATTTGTATTGTAAGGTAAATCTATCAGGATGAATAGTATGCTTGCCTGTAGATGGAATTCCGTGCTTTTGACATTCTTACACTGGTCTTGTCACCTGTTAGAGCCCATTCACACTACCGCGACTTGTGAGGCAACTTGTGTTGCCCCAGGTAGCTTGACATAACAAAAGCAATGTTAATCAATCAGTGCCGTCTTAATTGGCTCTACTGAAGTTGCTCCGACTTCAGAAAAGGGTCCTGTACTACTTTGAGGCGACCTGTGATCCGACTGTCCCATATACTTCAATGGGAGTCTCCTCCTTATCTTAATTGACACGACTTGTTATCAGACTTTCCAGGAAGAAGAAAGAGATTAGCCAGGCATTCCCCACAGACAAAGTCGCCTGTCTCTTCTCCAAGTAGTGCACAAGTCTCTTCCAAGTCTCTTCCAAGTCTCTTCCAAGTCTCTTCCAAGTCTCTTCCAAGTCTCTTCCAAGTCTCTTCCAAGTCTCTTCCAAGTCTCTTCAAGTCACAGGGCGACTTTCTGGTAGTGGTAGTGTGAACCGGCTCTCAGAATCCAGTTCTGTGGCATTCCTCCAGTGCTTTCATCATCTTACGGCTTCTACATTACTGAAATATTGCAGCTCAATTGGATACTTCAGAGTAGATTCTTTATGCTTGATTAGGATACATACACATGGCTTATGCAAGATCCTGCATAATAAGTGCTCTCTATGTAACATTTGAGCAAAGTTTACATGCTTACAGCTTTATTGCTATGAGGAAGGCAGCTCTTGTACTCTGATAGGGTACATTTATGCTGTACATATGTATATGCTGGCTCAAATGGTTGCATGTGTTCAGTGAAAAAAAAAAAAAAACACCCAACACATCTGCAACAGAAAAAACTTGTTACGAGCATGTGCATGAGCCTTTGTGCTGGTATTGGACATCAAGGCTATATGTTTTCTGATATAGCTGTGTTTCTCTTTCGTTCATTGATGGACACAGCTCCTGATCTTCTTGACCATTGGGTTATACTTCCCCTACAGGAGTAGTGCACTAGGCAAAAAAAAAACAAAACGACTACGCCTATGGGCAGTCCCAGGAGATATACTCCATCTCTCTGCTATAGGTACTCAGTTTTTTTCTGCCTAGTCAGAAGTAAGGACCGTATTCCTTACTGGCATCTCTGGTACTGGCAATTTTTTTTTTTCTTTTTAGATAGATTTTTTTTTTCTCGTTTTTTTTTTTTTTTTTTTTTTCCTGTGAGATCTACAATCAACTGCTGGACTGGGCGACGGGCTGGATAATCTAGATCCAGTAGTCATCCCAGTCTGGCCAGCGAACACATGCAAACCTCAGCTCCGCACTACTTCGGCTGTGACATAGCCCCACCGAGCGGGGGGCAGGTCTGCGATTTAAACGCTTCACAAGGTCGCATACGACCGGGTCTTGGCCTGCGTCGCAGTGTTCCTCCTGGCCAACAGCCCCCCCCATTTAGATGTCGAGGAGGTTCTGTTTGGAGCGGTGCCCGCCTGGTTCCTGGTGAGTAGCTGTCCCCTCTCTCCCCCTGGAGGGTTTCGGGGTGGTGGTAATAACAAAGACCACATAAGACTACTCACCTTCTCACATATCACTTGAGCGCAGGAGAGATACTGTTTCAGGAGCGAGCCCCTACCTGGGACGATCAGACCCCCGCCTTCCCCTCTTTCCCATTAGGCCCCTCCCTGAATCTGATGATCCTGTGGGTCATCTATCCCCCCTCAATCTATACTGGGGTTGTATGGTGGTCTGGCTACCTCCTTGGGCGGGGCAGGGTGCTGTAGTGGCAATGAGGGCAGGGGGAGATGCGCTGCTGGCGGTCGGCTAGGGCTGTACCTGGTGGGGGCTCCTACTGTGACCCCCCTTCCTAAACAGTGTCTTACCTGGCCCCAGGGATCCCTCCTGGGTCCCTAGGAGCCTCGTGGAGCTGTCATTTTGTTGTAGCCTTTATGCTGTATAGGCTGGCGGCCATGTTCGTGTAGCTGCGGCACGCATTTTTCGTTAGTCCAGCATTGAAATCGATGGCGGTCGTTACTTACTGTAGAGCCTTCTGGGCGGTGTTTTTAGCTGTGGGAGCCCCTCTTTATCCCCCTGTGCTGACTCCTGGGCCTCTTTCCTTCCTGGTTGCCACACGTGGAGTGCTTTGATGCTAGTGACTGCCTGGTGTGTTGGTGAGTCTGGTGGGGTCTCCCTCTCTCTGCTGCAGGATTGTGAAGTGCTCTGTTGCTGGCGACCTGATAGTGTTACCAGTACAGTGGGGGTGTCCCTTGGCGGTGTCTTTTTGCACTTAGTGGGGTACCCCTATTCCACCCTGTCTCAGAACCTGCGGGGCCCCCCGGGCCCCAACCATCCATTGATGCACTGACGGTGGTCCTGCAGCCCTTTGTGTCCCGGGTGGAGGTGGCTTTTGGGGGGTGGGGTAGTAAAATTGCCCCCTGCCTTCCCCTGCTTCATCTGTCTCCTCCAGATCCTAAATCTGATCTGGCTGCCACAGACAGGGCCTGCCCTCAGGGGTCTGCGGCCGTGCACCCTGAGTTCTCAGTAGGGATGATTCCTCCACTCCTGTTGCCACGCACGAAAAGGCGCTGGTGGACACACTGATTGTGTCTGTGCATGAGACTTTAATAATGGAGGATGCAGCTGAAGCTGCCGCGGAGGCACCGGTTCCATTTTGCACTCAGAAGCTGTCTAGAGTGGCAAAGGTGTTTCCGTTTCCTGCCTATTTTGACAGATTAGTCGCAAAAGAGTGGGAACTAGTCCCAATGAGGTACCCATTTGAAGAGTCCCTCTTTAAGAAGTGGACTGTTCCACCGGTGGTGGATCCCCGGTTTTCAGATTGAATAAGGCAACCATATTTCCGATAGAAGAATCGCCGACTTTTAAGGATCCGGCTGACAGAAAGGCGAAGGCTTGGACCTGCAGTATGAAGTGGGCTAAGCTTTTACGCCATGATCTGGAGTGTAAGCGGCTCCCTCTCTGCCTTTGCTGAGCTGGCAGACCAGTTGGTCCAGGGGCTGCAGTTTATCTGTGACGCTGCTTTGGATGCGGCTCCCCTGATTTCTAGACTGTCTGTTTCAGCAGTGGTCCTTCGGCATGTTTTGTGGCTCAAATGTTAAAAAAAATGTTAAAAGAAAAAAAAAAAAAAAAAAAAGCCTTAACTGATCTTCCTTTTCAAGGGGATCTCCTGTTTGGAGCTACCCTGGATGACATCATTAAGAGTCTCACCGGGGGGGGGGAAGCACCTTTCTTCCGCAGGCTAGTAAGGGGAAAGGAACCTCGACTCAGTTTTTTCATTCCCTAGAGTCGGCTGACAATTGTTCAAAGCCTTTCAATACCTCTTCGGGAGGATCCAAGCGACCTTGGTCTGGCAAGTCCAAAGCGGGTTTCTCCAGACCCGCAGATAAGGAGGACGCTTACTTCAGGGCTCGACAATCCCCGGGCGCCAGGTCGCATTTGCGACTAGAATTAGCGACCTGGCGCCTAGGGTGCCCTGCAGGAGGTGTCCTGTCCCTTTTGCGCCCCCACCTTCTTTCCCGAGTTCACGGACTTCCACGCCGTCCAAAAATTGAGGCCCCGGCTTTTCGGCCTTCTTCTGTGAGATGAGAGGCTAGGGGAACTGGCGCCCTCTTGTGGTGGCCGGGAGTAATGCATGCTCTCAATGCCTTCCCTCTCATCTGCTCTTTGGAAGGAGATGGGAAGTTTTTGCAGGCTTCATCTCTGTCCAGTTACCTTTGCTTAAAGGTAAGTGTACAGGGAGTGGGGTTATTATTATTTTTATTTATTTTTTAAATTAAAAAAAAAAATAATAATAATTTTTTCTTTTTTTTAATTATTAAAAAAATAAAACATTTTTTTTTTTTTTTTTCAATTCTTATTAAAAAAATTTATATATATATATATATATATATATATATATATATATATATATATATATATATATATATATATATATATATATATATATATATATATATATATATACATACATACATACATACATACATACATACATACATACATACATACATACATACATACATACATACATACATACATACATACATACATACATACATACATACATACATACATATAATCTTTTTTTTTTTTTTTTTTTTTTTTCTTCCCTCATCGCCGTGCCACAGCCGAAGGCCCCTTTCACATGGGCTGTCTGATCAGGTCCGCCTGTCAGTTTTTCAGACAGACCTGATCGGACCCTTCATTCTCCTCTATGGAGCGGTAATCTGCCGCCATCTTATCCTGTCCTCCAAAAACAGATGGATGGTGGTTCTATTTTCTTTCAACCCCGTGGATCGGATCGGATGGCATTGGATGGAAAGAGACAGTCTGTTTCCATCAAATTGCGCTATAGAGGAGAGTGGGGTTCTATTCGTATTTATGTGTAATTTAGTATCCGTTTTATTAAATAAAGCTTGGTTGTTTAAAAAAAAATAAATAAAAAATCGCAGTGCTGGGCTACCTTGAGGACCTTCTGTTGCGAGCAGAGTCTGCTATTGCTCTGGTGGACCATGTGGACATCACTATTCGGGCTCTGAGGGAGTTTGGCTTGCTTCTAAATCAGAAGTTTGCTCTGGTTCCTTCCACAAAGCTGGACTATCTGGGTCTGACTCTGGACTCCGCTCTAGCTAGAGTGTTCCTTCCTCTGGACAAGCTCCAGAAGTTGCATGCTGTGATTCATCTCTTGCTGTCCAGCAGTTGGTCGTCCCTCCGGACTTGCATGAGGGTGCTGGACCTGATGGTTTCTACCTTCGAGGTGGTCCCGTTTTCACAGTTCCATACAAGGTCCCTGCAAAGGGCCAAATGGGAAAAGTGTCCGAAGTCTCTGGACAATCAAATCCAGCTGAGCCAAAAAACAAAAGGGTCTCTGATCTGGTGGCCTCGCTCTCCAGCTCTTCGTCAGGGCAAATCTTTTCTCCCCCTGTATTGGACAGTGCTTACCACGGATGCCAGTCTGTCAGGGTGGGGAGGTGTCCTCGGTCAGAACTCTGCTCAGGGAGTTTGGACACTGGAAGAGTCCAGACTCCCAATCAATATCATGGAACTCCGAGCGATTAGGCTGTGCCTGAATCGCTGGACGGATCGCCTTCAGGGGTGTCCGGTGCGAGTCCAATCGGACGATGCCATGGCCGTGGCCTATGTCAATCACCAGAGTGGAACAAGAAGTGTATTGGGATTTGTGTTTCTGGAGGGTTACCCCCTGAGGTTGATCTGTTGGCATCTCGGCCCAATAGGAAGGTGCACAGGTTTGTGGCACGGTTATGGGATCCACTAGCAGATGCCACAGACGCGCTGGTAGCCCCCTGGGGCCAGTATTGTCTGACTTAGGCTTTCTCTCAAGCTTCTGCTGAGACTTTTGCACATGTTCGAGGCAGAAGGAATTCTGGTCATTCTAGTAACCCTGGATTGGCCTTGCCGGTCCTGGTACTCCGACCTAGTGAGGCTGGTCACTGAAGCCCCTTGGAGACTACCTCTCAGGGAGGATCTGCTGTCCCAAGGGCAAATCTTCCATCCTGCTTTAGTCGCTGGCTTTGATGGCTTGGCTGTTGAAAGCAAGGTGCTGAAGGATAGAGGTTTGTCTGGGTCGGTGATTTCGACACTTCTGAAAGCCAAGATGTCTATTTCTAAGAAGATCTACCATGGTACGTGGAAAGTGTACATTTTGTGGTGTGAGTCGCTTGGTGTCTTGACCTTCCTTCAAAGGGGGGTTGAGCAGAAGTTGGCCTTGAGTACAATTAAGGGCCAGTTGTCGGCCTTGGCGGTCTTCTTTCAATGACCCTTGGCCACGCACTCCGTGGTGCGTACTTTTATTTAGGGGGTTTGACATCTACTCCACCAGTGCGGTCCCCACTACTGCTTTGGGATCTCATTTTGAATTTAGCTCTTTAAAAGCTTTAAAAATATTTGGGAGATTCCCCTGCTTACACTATCCCAGAAGGTGTTGTTTTTGGTGGCTACCACCTCTGCGTGTAGGGTGTCGGTATTGACGGCGTTGTCCCTCTATTTGGTGGTCCACAAAGATAGGGTTGTTCTTCACGCCTGTTTCTTCCAAAGGTTGTATCTGATTTCCATCTGAATGAGGACATTGTGTTGCCTTCCCTGTGTCCAAGGCGGCTAATTGGTCGTCGGTGCACACTTTCAGAAGGTTTGGCAATTGCGGATGCCTCTTGGCCTCAAGGTTTTGCAGGCTGCTGTTTAGATGGCATGTTCCCTTTTTTGGGTGTGTAATGTTTTTTAGGTGGGCTCCAGTTGTTTTTTGGTTGAGCTCCTTTTTAGCTAGTTGGCTACTGTTTAGCCTTGGGAATTTTGTCTTGCTGTTCCCACCCCCTCATGTTTGATCATGCTTTGGGATATCCCAATGGTCAAGAAGATCAGGAGCTGTCTGTCAGTGAATGAAAGAGAAAATTGGTTTTTTGACTTACCATAAAATCCATTTCTCTGATGTTCATTGACAGGCACAGCACCCACCACTCTATGGAGTTGTAATACTTCTGAAACTGCTTGAAAGAAAATGGAGTACCTAATAGCAGAGAGGGGGAGTATACCTCCTGGGACTGCCCATAGGCGTAGTCCAGTTCTTTTTCTGCCTAGTGTCCTACTCCTGTAGGGGGGGGGGGCAGTATAACCCAATCATAAAGAAGATCAGGAGCTGTGTCCGTCAATAATCATCAGAGAAATGGATTTTACGGTAAGTTCTTATAAAAATCCAATTTTTGCAGCCATGCGCATGAGCCTATTATATTCGTATTTGAAATCAGTGAAAAAAGATATTTTTTTTTCAGCTTGCACTTCAGCCAGCTCAGAAATGATAAATTTGGTTAGGAGGAGTCTTTTGATTTTAGCACTCCTGTGAGTGTTGCACCTGGCTCTGTTCCCTTCCACATTCACAAACTCCCTGTTGAGCATCAGATGAGACTAGCAGCCTCCAGTGACAATTGGAAAGCTGACAGAGGTTCAGCCAAGCATGATTTGCATTTGAAAAGTTGAGAAATGTATACTTAAAGTGGAATTCTATGCTCTAACAAACTAAGCCTAAAACTGCTCCCTCCTATGTTATAGCTCCTATACTAACTACCCTGTAGAGGGAAGATGTCTACACTTACCTATTCTCAGTGCACTCCGGTCTGGTCATGCGATATCCTCAGTGGCCTGTTTCAGGGTAGAGAAGAGAGCACCAACAGCGGATGAATTGCTTGGGTAGTAACATTACTCATAGGCTTACTATGGGGCATCCATTGTGCGCTGTCCCTCCTCTCCCCTGAAGCTGCCACTGGGAGCTGATCATGTAACTGGACCAAAGCGTCCTGATAATAGAAAAGCATAAGCATCTTCCTTCTACAGGGCAGTTAGTATAGGAGCTAGAAGGTGGGTAGGAACTGTTTTAAGTTAACAAACGTGAGTGCATAGGTTTTTAATGTTCCATTCTACATGCAGGGGGGGATTTTTTATTATTAATATATATCTACATATCTATGTAGTTAGATTAAATTATACAGCATTTTTGTAGCTACTCACATTTCATGTTGTACTGTACTTCCTAGCACTTGATACAAGGCCACACATCTCTGATCCTGTAAACTTTAATTACTGTTTGCTTGAATCCTTTTCCTTATCCTAGCAAACCTGCCAGGAACAAAAAACTCATTGGTGACAAAAGTTCTTGTGTTCTGTACAATACATTTAGGTCTGGCAGTTGAGAGCATTAGTATGTATAAACAGTCGTGTCTGCTTTCAGCAGGCATTGACAAGCAGTCTAATGTTTGAGCAAGCTTAAAGTGGGGCTAGTGTGTAAAATGCATATACCTTTACTGCACGGCTTGACCAATTTTTGCTTTGAATCTAGGAGCCAGCCTAAAAAAAATTTTTTTTTTTTTTTTACCAACAAAGCTTTATTTTCAATGATAAAACCCCTTCTCTTATGTAGCTCTGATGTGTATCTTTACAGATGCATGACATAGGTTTGTACACAGTTATGCCTCTTAACTTTTGCCTATTAACCGTTTTTGGATCCCTAAGAACTTTGTATATTTAAAATTGTAATAAATAAGCAATAGTCTCCAAGTACTAAGTTCCTAAAGATCCTAAAAAGAGTAATAGGCAAATGCTAAGAGGCATAACCGTGTGTAACGTGTCATGCATCTGTAAAAATACACAACAAGGCTACATAAGTGAAGGAGTGCTGGCTCGCACCCCCCTCCCCCTACACATTGCCTTCTTGCTCTTGCCCACTGTCCCCAAAAATATGGCTGAGATGTTGAATTACTGCTCAGCCTGGCAAGAGTTAAAGATAATGCTATCGGCTGAACACTGAAGAAACCTGCATTCCAAAAGGAAGCTATGAATCAGTCCCTCTCTGCTCACATTCCTGATCCTGGACTAATATTCTGACCTGTCAGCTCCCCTGAGTACACAGCAAGGATGGCAGAGCAGTAGCAATGCTACCCAGTTCAATAAGAAGCCTACAGAGGGTAAGTGCTGATTGAAGGCTTCCCAGAAAGAGGTGTTGCTTACCCGAGGCAGTCACAGTGGTAGTGATCGGACTTTCTGTCACACAGAGTGGCTGCAGGTTCAGTGCAGCATCACTGTACTAGACCTGCAGCAGCCGCCTGGGCCCCTTGGAGCATAGACAGGGGCGCAGGTGCGACCCCCCCCCCCCTAATGCTATGCAAGTGGTGAATGGACTGAAAAAAGCCCAGGCGCCAGGACACAATTTGTAGTCGTTCTGGCGACCTGCTGACTGATATTTGTAGAGCTCTGCCTTCACTATGGACGGAATATTGACACCTTATATCTTGAAAAAGGTAATGAATTGTGATCTTCTGTTTTAGCTGAGATCACGTGACACGATAACAGAGAAAAGGGTATGTGTTTGGGCTTATTTTTTATCCTTGGCGGATAAACGTTTTATTAAAGATTTGCCTAAATCTGAACTCTAGGAATCAGTCAAAATCTACCTCCTTGCAGTGCGCCCCCTGCACAGAAAGGGTTAAATGTTCATTGAGTCTAGGGGGAGATAAAGAAGCTCTATTTCTTGCATTAACCCCTGCTCCAGCCATCCTGGATACAGTCTCTCCCCTTGTTGCTCCAGCCTCTGGGTAGTCCCCTGATGTCATACAGGACTATTAACCCTGCATTGTACATGGAGGAGGCTTGAAGTGCGACCGTAGCTGATGGTGCCTTAGGTGGCAGCGTTGAACAGGTTGCACGGCTAAAGGTAGCCTACATGAGTAGGGGAAAAAGGTAAGTACTTCTCCTTATTCTGACACCACCAGACTTAATGAGCAGTCGACCCTTGCAGTACAGAGGGTCCCACTGCATTGCTGCATATTGCCCAGTTCCTGGAGTTCAGCTATAAACGACCAGTCCAATGCAAGTAGCCGGTCTGTAAAATACCATTTACTTATATATGCTTCAACTTTCTTATTAATGGGACACTTTCCAGAAATCCCTTTCAGTAAACTTGAATTCTATTACTGGTACACAATGGAAAGTAGACTTGGATGTGTGTTAATAGAAGAGTTCTGTGAAGTGAAAATAATCTGTCACTACTAGCATGCTGAAAATGAGGAGATCTAGTTGCATTGGCTATGGCTGTTTGCCAAAAATTGGGTTTTCCGTGGCTTTCAGTAAAAAAAGTCTTTGTTTATGGCCGGCTTCAGCAGTGTGTGAAGAATTTAACACAGTAATACTTTCATCCCCATGACCTGTAGGTCTTATGAACTTCAGAAATGTTGTAGAAAGCCATCCTTCCTTTTTATATCAGTTGATGTTTAGCTTTATTCTACTGTGTTTTATATCGGAAATGCAGGGGATATTCTATAAAAAACATGAAATGCACACCATGGAAATGCTTTTACTGTTTCAACGTATTTGAACAGGCAGAAATCTGATCTTGATTCATATAGTACTACAGAAGAAGGTGATATACATAAACCAATGACAAAAGCTGACATTTTGTGTATTTTCATGATCTAAGTTGACAAAAATGCATGGTTGTCATATGGAAAAAGTAACTACACCCCTACATTTATTTAAAGTTCAAAATCGTGAAATTAGAATCTGGTGTTAATGCTTACATGCCATTGTTTAGAACCTCCTTTTGGGAGTATGCAGATGGAACCAGTTTAATTTAAACCTGACTTACTCAGACAAACTAGGGTCTGGTGTTTTTTTGATATTGACGTGTAGTATCGTCATGGCAGGATCAATAGAACTCATTAACTTCCTCCACAAATTGTGGGTGACCATGAGTCTGGCAAGGGGTTTTAAAAAAGATCACCAAATTATTTTAAAGGATAAATTCATCTTTCGTAACATGCTACACCCAAACCCCAGTTGTGAAGGCGAGCAGAGGATTCCCCCCCCCCATTCGCTGTCACAGCTTAAAGTGGCAGTGCAGGGCTCCGGCCGCATCATTCTATCAGAGTCCTGTGAACATAAAAACTACAAGTACCAACAGCCTTTGTGGCTGTCGGCTTGTAGTTCTCAATAATTTACCAGGGCGCTGTTGAGCCTGTTTCTGGTGGGGTACACTCCCTCTCTGCTGAGGATCGCTTGGTGCCTTGTGCCTGGCGGCTGACCCTTTGAAGTGTTTTACACTTTTTGTGAGGTCCCCCTGTTGGCTCATGAAGTCCCCCTGGGTCCCAGTCATTCGATGCACTGACGGTGGTCCTGGAATCGTTTTGTGTCCTGGGTGAAGTTGGTTTTGGGGTGACAGGCTAGCAAAAAGCGCCCCGCCTTCCCGTGCCCAGATCCCGAATCTGATTCTGCCGCCGCGGATGCGGGGTCTCTCTGCTGGGTCTGCAACCATGCGCCCGGAATCCTCAGATAGGGAGGATGATTCCTCCACATCCACAATCAAGCACCAAAAGGCGCTTGTGGAAGCACTGATTATATCTGTGTGTGAGACCTTAAAAATAGAGGACACAGCTGCAGCTGCGACAGAAGGCGCAGGTTCCTTTTGGCACTCACAAGCCATCCAGAGTGGCAAAGGTGTTCCCTTTCCCCACCTATTTTGACAGAAATGCCTCTAAAGAGTGGGGACGACCGAAGCATCCCCTTGGGGTCCCTTAAGCGATTTGCTAGGCGATACCCCTATAAAGGAGTCCCTTCTTAAGAAGTGGACTGTTCCACTGGTGGTGAACCCTCTGGTTTCCAGATTGAACAAGGCAACCATGTTTCCGGTTGAAAAGTCCCCAGCCTTTAAGGATCAGGCTGACAGTAAGGTGGAGGCTGTGGCCCACAATATGTACACTCTGGCTGGTTCGGCATTGAGGCCGGTATTCGCCATTGCCCTGGTGTTACAAACTGTGACCGAGTGGGCTAAGCTTTTATGCCGTGACCTGGAGGGAGAACAGCCCCCCTGCCTTTGCTGAGCTGGCTGACCAGTTGGTCCAGGGGCTGCAGATAATCTGTGATCCCTCTTTGGGTGCGGTTCCCCTAGTGGCTCAGCTCTCTCTTTCGGCAGTGGTTCTAAAGCGTGTCTTTTGGCTCAAATGCTGATCTGCGGACCAAACTTCGAAAAAAGGCCTTGACTGATCTTCCCTTTCAAGGAGATCGCCTGTTTGGAGCTACCCTGGATGACGTCATTAAAGGTCTCACAAGGGGAAAGAAAACATTTCTACCACAGGCTACTAAGGGCAAGAAGGACCCTCGATGTAGATGTGGGCCCTCCTTCTTGGCTCATAAGAAGCTTTTTCGTCCCTCAGGGTCAAATGACAAGGGCTCAAAGCCTTTCAGGGCTTCCTCTGGAAGATCCAAACGAACCTGGTCTGGCAAGCAGAGAGGGGGCTTCTCTATACCCGTGGACAAGGCTCCTTCAGCATTAAGTATAGATACAACAAGGAGATAAGTGGCGCTGCCAAAACTGAACAACAGGGACAAAGGCAGTACTAAAGTGTCCACAGTGTAGAGAACCAATTCCAAGTAAGCGTGCAAATATTAAAATGACCTTCAGGTGGCATACATAATTTAAATAGTCAATACATATTATGCAGAATAAATAACTGATAAAAAGCAATTATACTGGTAATATAAAGTGACTAGAAATCTCAGTGGTAGAATAATTATTAAACCCAATATAATTGGTGTACCATGGAAAGTGCAAAAAACGTGCATTTCTAAAGTGCTACAGTGACTGTATGTGCATAAGCTCTGTGCAGAGCAAGCCACACAAAAAGGAGCAGGTGTGGGTATATAAAGATCAAAGAGCGTAAATAGCAGTACAGGAGCAGGTGTGGGTATATAAAGTAAATACCCAAAGGAAATAAATAACAGTGCTGAATATAAATTGATAATAAAGAAAAAGCTATACCAGATCGCATACGTGGGGATATATAGAAAGCAATGCTCAAAAAAATGATCAGTGCAAACAAAGGTAAGTGTGGGTATCTAAGGTGAATACCCAAAGGTAATAAATAACCGTGCTTGTTATAAATGAATAGATAGTGAAAGAAATGCAATGCCACGTCGCATATGTGGCGAGAGAGGTGAATATTCCCAAGATTTGCAAAAAAATATATAATAACAATAATAAAGTGAGGGGAAATCCTCAAAGGAGTATGTTTATGATAATAGTCCCACACACAAAAAGTGCTTAAGTGCAGGGTTATAGCTAGGTGCAGTTTATATTGGTTTGTTAGTCCAACTGACAAAGTAAAGTGCCCCAGTGCAGATTTTCATTCAGTGCCGATTCCAAACATGGGTGACCGGTGGGACCTCAGTAGTTCCTCGAGTGTGGTCCGGTGTGGGGGGTCAAGGTGCTCCCCATACTCCCAGGACCAAACCTACCAGAAGGGGGTACCCTTACAGGGGTAATAAGCCTATACTCCAAGTGGGATGTGGCTGCTATATCCCTCACAGGTCCTGATTAGGTTCCTCTGGTTCTGGTGTCAGTAGAAGTCATGTCATATCACCCTGGTTTGTTTGGAAGTATTACTGGGGGTATTTAAGGTGGATGCTCTCAAAAGGCCAGGTGTGTCCAGGGTATGTGTAAGGAAAGAGACTTGCATAGTGAAGTACCGTTTGAATAATGTAAAAGTTTAATAAAGAAATGTACTCGCATATACACGATTAAGTCAGGCAATAAAAACAGCATGAGCCGGGGATAGCAGCCGCGATCTAACAGTTCTGGAATGCTATGCTGGCAACACGCGGGTTGAGACACCCTCAGTGAAGACGCAGCTCCGCGGGTTCGTCCCCATTTCGAGGGGCACTGTCGTTGCGAGGCCTGGGCATACCAGTAACCTGCAACGCTCGTTGGCAGGCTGGGACTCCATAAGGATCTATATTACCCAGTTCGAGGCCCAGCTCTGCAGTCACTTGTAGTCCTCCAGGAAAGGAATCCCTGACTAACTAGTGATGGTGAGAGAAAAGAAAATCTATTGTGCAAAGAAAAACACATGAATACAGAAAAAAAAACATAAAGAAAACTGAGACACAAGGTCCTAGTCAGAAAGACCTAACCCGCTCCTAAGCTAGGCAGCGTAAAACTGAGGTAATATCAGATTGGTTTCAGGATAATGGCTGAGGGATGGCCCCCTAGTGGCGTGCCAAGGTATACATTTTTTTTTTGTATTAACCTATTAATTATCTGCCTAGCCTTGCTCCTGCAGAGGTCACCATTACCCATTAGTGAAGGCTAATACCATCGGGCGGCGACTGTCAGACGGCTCGGAGAAAATAATTTTATGGTAAGTTCTTACAAAAATTCTATTTTTTTTTTTTCCGTGGCCACCCAGGGCAAAGTCAACAGAGAGCCAAGAAAGCGCCCAATAAGAATTGGGGCTTTGCTAGAGGTAGGCAAAGAAATAATTTACTCTTCCCCTCTCCAGGCTCAAGCGCCAAAGATGCTAAACTAAGTGACGCGAGAGTCAAAGTGGGGGGGCAGACTGTCTCATTTCGTATCCCAATGGGAGGAAATTTCAGTCAGTTCATACATTCATCACCTTATTCTGGAAGACTACCGCCAAGAATTTTCATCCATACCCCCACTAGAAGTGACTTTAACTCATCTTCCAAAGGAGGTTCTAAAAAGAAGAGAGCCCTTTTGTATGGGTTTCAAGAACTGGCAGAACTAGTGATCGTTCCCGTGCCAGAAAATCAGCTTTACCAAGGCTTTTACTCCCACATGTTCCTGGTGCCCAAGCCCTCTGGAAAATACTCCTCAGAAACCTAAACCAGTTCCTAGAGTACAAGAGATTTTCAATGGAAGATATTTATACAGTCCGCAAAAACCTGTTGAAAGATGTATTTTTGACTACTCTGGATCTCAGGGATGCATACCTGCATGTTCCAATTCATCCGAAACACTAGGCCTTTCTGAGATTTTGGGTGGTCACCGAGGAAGGGACTGCACATTGGCAGTTCAGGCACTCCCTTTGGGTCTAGCAGCCAGTCCAAGGATTTTTACCAACATCCTGGCAGAGGCGGTGGCCTATCTCCAGGGAATAGCTTTGATTCCTTACCTGGAAAATCTACTGATCTTTGGTCTGTCAGCGGACCAAGTAAGATCAAACACCCAGAAGGTGTTAACAGTCCTACAAGCACTAGGCTGGTTGATCAGCATGGAAAAGTCATCCCTGGAACCCGCCCAGGTTCAGACTTTTTTAGGGTACCAGATAGACTGACGGGTACAAAGTCTTTTCCTTCCAAGGGAAAAGGTAGTCTCTTCAGTAAAGCAGTTGGTGGTCACCCCCTCGTGCTCCAGGAGATAGATTCTGAGAGTTCTGGGGCTCATGTCAGCCAGCATCCCAGCAGTAGCTTGGGCGCAGCTACACTCAGACCTTCAATTCTTCCATCTTTCCTCCTGGGACAAAAAGGTAGAGTCACTGGACGAAAAGGTAATCTTCACCCCTCAGATAAAAACCTCCCTGGAGTAGTGGTCACTTCCAAGCAATTTAGAAAAGGGCAGACCGTGGGGTCAGTGGAGCCCTCTGAAGGTCACCACAGACGCAAGCACCTGGGGGTGGGGGCTCATCTAGAAGGAGCCCAAGCCCAGGGATTTTGGGGACAAGGAAGTAGCCCAGGCCTCCTCCAACTTCAGAGAACTTTGAGTTCCATTTCAGGCACGGAAATTCAGGTCTGCTCCGACAATGCTACAACAGTAGCTTACCTGAATCACCAAGGGGGTACCAGGTCCAGACCCCTGTCGGTACTAGCACAGGAAATCCTAGGTTGGGCCGAAGGAAGAGTGATCTCCCTGTCGGCCATTCATATAAAAGGGGAAAGCAACTGGGAAGCAGATTCCCTCAGTTGCCATCCAATTAGACAAGGAGAATGGGAGCTAAATCCCAAGGTATTTCAGACACTAGTCCAAAAATTAGGTTGCCCAAAAGTAGATCTCTTTGCCAGCCTACAAAACAGAAAGGTAAAGAGGCTCTTTTCCTTTTCATGGGAAAGAGGGATGTTGGGCCTGGATGCTCTGGCCCAAACATGGCAGTTGGAGTTAGCCTATGCCTTTCCCCCTCTAACTCTTATACCTCGAGTTTTACAGAAGCTCAGTCGTTCCCCGGGCCCTTTCCTCCTCCTGATTGTGCCTTGGTGGCCAAGGAGGGCGTGGTTTGCGACCATGAAAGCGTTATCGGTAGCACCTCCTTGGAAGCTTCCGAACCTCCAAGACCAGCTATTGCAGGGACCAGTTTGGCACCCCAGGCCGGATTTCTTCCAGTTGACAGCCTGGTTAGTGAGCTCCAGATCCTTAGATTAAAGGGCTGCTCAGACAGAGTGATAGACGATCCTCCTGAGCAGGAAACCAGTAACAAGAAAATATACTTAAAAGTTTGGAAAACATTTTGTACTTTGCGTAGGCAGAAGCAAATTTCTTCTGCCTCTGTCCCCATAATCTTGGATTTTGTACAAGACGGGGTAGAGAAGGGTGTGGTGGTTAAAACCCTTCGGGTACAAATAGCAGCTCTGTTTTTTGAGATGCGAGACTCGCAAAAGAACCTTTTAGATAAAAGATTTTTGATGGCTAGGGATAGAGCTACCTCTGTCACTAGAGACAGGTTCCCTCCTTGGGACCTGACTAGGGTTCTAGAGGTGTTATCTAGAAGCCCTTTTGAACCTATTGAAGAGGTTCCCTTTAAGTTTTTGTCCCTAAATCCTCTTAGCTGTCTCAACAGCACAGAAGGGTAGAGGACTTACAAAGTCTTTTAATTAAAGAACCATTTATGTTGATCTTCCCAGATAGGATTATCTTCTGGCCAGATCCCTTATATCTGCCCAAGGTAGCATCTTCCTTTCACAGGAAGCAGGAAATAATTTTACCATCCTTTTGTGATAATCCTAGGAATGAAAAAGAAATGAAATGTCATTGTTTAGATGTGAGGAGGTGCCTCCTCACCTATTTATAGAGGACCAGGGAGCTTAGGAGATCTAATCCCCTTTTGATCCTCTACTCTGGACCAAGAAAAGGACTGCAGTTGTCAAAACCTTCAGTCTCCAGGTGGATTAGGCAAGCCATTACCATGTCTTTTTATGAGGTTTCAGATGTTCCTGCACAAGTAAAGCTGAAAGCACACTCAGCAAGAGCACTGGCAACATCCTGGGCCGAAAAAGCGCGAGCTTCCTGAGAACAAATTCGCAGTGCAGCCACCTGGTCCAGCCATTACACTTTTTTGAAGCACTACCAAGTGGAGGTGCTGTCTGTGCAAGACCTAGCCTTTGGCCGAAAGGTGGTGCTACAGGCGGTGGCCCCACCTTAAGGTAGGCCTGTGACTACTTTATTATCCTCTTGTGTTTGCCGTCCTGTAAGGTGAGAGGAGAAAACCATCCGTTAGACTTACCGGTAACTGTGTTTCTACAAACCTTCCAGGACGGCAGGCCTACTTCCCACCCTGTTAAAAGGGTGAGGAAAGAATGTATACAATTGGTGGTAATTACCTAAGTGATTGTACATCCCCTGTGAATCGATTGGAGAACTACTTTTTACAACTGAGGGACAAGGGGAATGGTGGGGCCTTTTAACAGCTGCGAACTGATTGTGCTTCCTGTAGAGTGGAGCCTCTCGGCTCTCATGTGTTTGCCGTCCTGGAAGGTTCGTAGAAACACTGTTACTGGTAAGTCTGATGGACGGTTTTCTGCGCTGAACTGTAATGAGTTAAAGCGGTAGTAAACTCAAAGAAAAAAAAAAAAAAAGCCTGCAAGACAAAGGCATAATGAGCTAGTATGCATCACATACTAGCTCATTATGAAACACTTACCTTAGAACGAAGCCCTGACACGGACCCCCGGACACCGCTGTGGGAGCTGACATGATCCCTCTGCGTCTTCCGGGTTCGGCGGCTCCGGCGCTGTGATTGGCATGCGCGCGGGAGTAATTTCCGGAAATTCCGGCAAGGAACTCTGAAGGTCCGCCGGACCTTCAGAGCGCATGCGCCGCATGCAAAGCAAATATCTCTTAAACCGTGTAGGTTTAGGAGATATTAATTGTACCTACAGGTAAGCCTTATTATAGGCTTACCTGTAGTTAAAAGTCAAAAAAAGCGGTATACTACCGCTTTAACAAAGAGCTGCACCTATTTATCACCCAAATGCCAAAGTGATGTAAATACCTATATAAACATAAATTAGTGCACTTTTGGTTGTTATGCAAGAAATGAAATGCTGAAAATGTGTCAATATACAATCAAACAGTGCGTTGAATAGTCAATACGGTTCAATATGGAAAAAAGTCCATGTGCCAATATTAATGAAAGCATATAGTAGAATGAAGGTGTATCTAATTCTTCTCCGAAAAATGATACAGTGGGGAAAATAATTATTTGATCCCCTGCAGATTTTGTAAGTTTGCCCACTTGCAAAGAAGTGAGGGGTCAATTCTTTATCATAGGTGTATTTTACATTTATTTATTTTATTTTTTTTCAGTTTTGAACACACAAGGGCATCTGGTGCATGTGCCTCATGTCTTTTATGGTGTATGTTGTTTCCATACACTTGCTTGCAAGATGCTGCGCATTTGAATTGTGGTGTATATGCAGGTGTCAAGGTGCATTGTTTTTTTTTTTTCTAACTTTGTTCAAACAAGGGAACGAACAAGCTGCCTCCACTCTAGCTAATAAAGCACATATTGTGCTTTATTAGCTGCATCCTTGGCTACAGTGGCTGAGGAGTGACAGATGTGAACCTGGAAAGGAGGTAATTCATGTCTATTCCGGTTCCATTCATCGCAGAGGGTAGCATCACCTTGACTTAGTGGTTAGCACCTCTGCCTGGCAATACTGGAGTTGTTGGTTTGAATCCTAATCGCAACACTAAGTGCCTATAGTTTGCATATTCTCCCTGTGTGTGGGATTCTTTTGGGTACTTAAACTTCTTCGTAAACATCAGACATGCTGGTAGGTAAATTGGCCCTAATATGTGTATGTATGTGTGTAAAGCCCTATACACACCTGGCAAAATCGGCTAGTTTATTAAAAACCGGCCGACCTTTGGCCCATGCATACGGCACTCGACCTGACAGAAGCTGGCCGTTTTGGTTGGCATCTGTAGGCCAAGCATGCTGGAAAACCAGCTCCCGATCAGCGCTCTCAGCCAATGGGGAAAACCAGCAGCCGACCGGCTCCCAATCAGCGCTCTGTCTATGGGGGCATCCCCCTGTCAGAACACAACAGCTCAGCAGGGGAGTTTGCTGTACTAACTTTGGATAGTTAGTACAGTGGCTCCAACCAGAGCTGACAGTTTTTTTTTTTTTTTCTTTTCTTTCAACCCACCGGGTCAAAAGGAAAAAAACAAATAGTGTGTACCAGGCTTTAGGAACCTTTTTAGATTGTAAGCTCAAGTGAACGAGCTGCCTGGATCACTTATCTGCAAGCCCTTCACTGGCTGTTTAAATTTGATACCAAGCTCATAGCTTGGTATCATTGAACCTTGGTGACCAAGGTTGCATATACACAGTCCTTTAAAATCTTGTTAAAAAAAAAAAAAAAAGCATCCATATTGTGGTGTTGGCAAACTTATTCATGTAGTTTACTTATACTGGTGGTGTAAACCTGAATATATTAGTTGCAGTGTATTTTGATGTACACTGCTCAAAAAAAATTAAAGGAACACTTTGAAAACACACCACATCTCAATGGGTAAAAATATCATCATTCTGGGTTTCTATGTTGATATGGACTAGGTGTTGTGTTAGGAACGAAGGGATGTCACATCATTTGACGGAAATAAAAATGATGAACCTACAGAGTGCTGAATTCAAAGACACCTCGAAAATCAAAGTGAAAAAATTATGTAGCAGGCTAGTACATTTTGCTGAAGCTTTACTGCAGCAACTCAAAATGGTAGTACTTAGTAGTTTGTATGGCCCCCACATACTTGTATGCATGCCTGACAACGCCTGGGCATGATCCTAATGTGGTCTTTCCTCCCAGATCTGGACCAGGGCATCACTGAGCTTCTGGCCGCATCGGATGGACCAAAACATAAGGTCTTATACTAGATTTTGGTCAGGTGATTGTGGGGGCCATAACGATATAAATTCCTTCATCCTTTAGGAACTGACTGCATACTCTTGCCACATGAGGCCAGGCATTGTCATGCACCAGGAGGAACCCAGGACCCACTGCACCAGCGTAGGGTCTGACGACGGGTCCAAAGATTCTTGATACCTAATAGCAGTCAGGTTGCCATTGTCCAGCCTGTATAGGTCTGTGCGTCTCTCTATAGCTATTCCTCCCCAGACCATCAATGACCCACCACCAAACCAGTCATGCTGATCGATATTATAGGCAACATAATGTTCTCCACGGCTTCTCCAGACCCTTTCACATCTGCCACATGTGCTCAGGGTGAATCTGCTCTCATCTGTGAAAAGCACAGGGCGCCAGTGACAGACCGGCCAATTCTGGTGTTTAATGGCAAATGCCAACTGAGCTCCACAGTGCCAGGCAATAAGCACAGGGCCCACTAGAGCAGTGTTTCTCAACTCCAGTCCTCAGGGCACACTAACAGGCCAGATTTTAAGTATTACCTTGGGGAGATGCAGACTAGAATACTGAAATCACTGAGCAGCAAATGATATCACCTGTGATGTACTTCAGTCTTCTTGCAAACCTGGCCTGTTAGTGTGCCCTGAGGACTGGAGTTGAGAAACACTGCACTAGAGCATGTCGGGCCCTCAGGCCACCCTCATAAAATCTGTTTTTGATTTCTTGGTCAGGGACATTTACACCAGTGGCCCACTGGAGATCATTTTGTAGGGCTCTGGCAGTGCTCAGCCTGTTCCTCCTTGCACAAAGGAGCAGATACTGGTCTTGCTGATGGCCTCTTGATAATCTTACATGTATATTGTAAAGCTGGTGAGCACCCCTATTGTCCTATTTGGATAGTGGTAAACAATATTGGTAAAAATTCGGTGCTGCACTGTGAAATGCAAACAATACAGGTGAAATTCAATTTTGAGCAATAAACTGTGAATAAATATTGTGCAGTGTTGCTATACAATAAAGCGCCTGAAATAATTTTGCAATATCGAAAGTGAAAAAATCAACTAAGCAAATGTGTCCAATTGCATTGTGAATCAGCGCATAGAATTCAGTTTAATATTGTCCATATCCCTCACCGTGCATTCATGATCACCAAATGTGCATCCACTGAAATAAAATGCTTGCAGTGCTGACTTAAAGTGCTCTTTCAAATAATAATTGCGTGTAACCACCTCCACCTTCCACCCTTGGTGTACGCCACTCACCAGATTTGATGTAACCCCCTTAGAGTGGAAGGTCAGTATGCACTTAGGTGCTGTCTGCTTTTCCGGCTTCCTACTCCTCTGATTCAGTTCATCCAGCTGACACCACCAGAATAGAAAGGGGCTCACAATAGTGTATTTCCATTTGGTTTTATTTAAAACAATTTAAAACTGCAGTACTGCAAGTTATATGCAGTTCCACAGGGTACACTGACAACAAATCAGAAAGCACAAAGAACAGGACTACAATCTTGGCAGTATCACTCCGCATTTGGGGGGCCATTAGGAATAATGGCTCCCCAAAATGCGTTAGTGGCCAGTGAGTTGAAGAGGAATGTTAGGGTAGGAAGACTGGAAAGGAGATTAAAGTTGGGTAAGATGACTAAGGAGATCACTAAGTTGGGATAAGTGTTCTCCCAGGATAGTCAGCCCTGACAAACAGCTTTTTGCATTTTTTAACTTTTTTTGTGTGGCAAGAAATTATTTGACTCTGAGTTTGGAATGAAAATGATTATAGAACATTTGAATATTGGACCGTTGATTGAGCTGGTTAAAATTTTTGATGGATATCCCACTGTTCGCTGTTGATTTCTTAAAGGTGATCTAGTCATGTCGTTTAATACAGAGGTAATGAACCTTGGATGTGTACTAATGATAAGAAAAATGGATAATTTACATATCTGATTGTGATTTTAACTTTCAAGTGTGTTAGGAGATGCTTATAAATGAGAAAACACACTTTACTATTTTCATTAAAACAAGTGCCCATGTGTCCTGGACAACATCTTCAGGGGTATAATATCAATACATCAGTCTTTTAATAGGAGCTGTGATGCGTAAGTGGTAACAAGTGGTTCCATCTTAGTGATTTTTATTGCATTTTTCTTTTTGCTTTGACACAGAGGAAGAGCTCCGGAAGCTACGGGAAGAGACTAATGTTGAGACAATGAAGCAGGAGCTGGAAAAAGAAAGGATAAAGAGGCTAGAGCTGGAACAAAAAGTGACTGATTTGGCCAAAGCAAGGTAACCATGCAATATCCTATTTGTTTAGTGTTAATTTTCTGTGCCCTCCTGACTTGGCATTGAAATTTCCCTCCTTCCACACCTCACTGGTTTTCTGGGTCGAGAAGCTGCACTTTCACTTGAGTTTATGGACTATTCTCTTCATACCTCATCTGTATTCTAGGGCCTAGGACTGCACTTTTAGTGGTTGCATGGACAGTTCTCTCCTACCACACCTAACTTATTTTTTGGGGCCAGTAGCTAAAGTGATAGATTTATACTCCAGTTGACACTAGTACCTGGTTTTGTCAAGCTGACAAAAGGCTTCCCTCAGCCTTCTGGGGACATGTCACAGGTCCCAGAAAGCTGCATAACCATTCACAAAGAGCAGCGTGGCGGGAAGCCGGATGTCAAGCTGCAAGCAGTCACAGCTGGCTTCCCAAAGTAAACATGCTGGCGCCTAGACCAGAGGTTGGCCAGAGAGCCAACTTGGGTGAGGACAGCGCTGGATCCCTGGACAGGTGAAGTGTCTGATTTATTAAAAGTCAGCAGTTAAGAGTATTTGTAGCTGCTGACTTTTTTATTTTTTGTTTTCAGGGTGAAGAACCACTTTCAAGATAGAAGAATGTTGTAGCTGCAGCTTTTTCATTGCAAATAGTCAGTGCTTCTAATTAGTTAGGACTCCGTACTGGAGATACTGGGAAAATATCAGCTCTTGGCTCTTATGTGCACAATACATCACTGACTGAATGACATAAAAGTTCTCAAATTCTGTGACATGAGGTGTTACAAAAATTGGATGAAAGCCATCCTTTCATGCATGTGTCATTGGGAACCTTCCAATTGTGAGGCACCTGCGGAATAAATGCTAAATATTTGAATTGTCCAAATTTACATTCTCGTCTCAGTACACCACATGATGCGTGCCCCAGATTCATGTACCTGTTGATAAAGGGTACATGAATTGGCTGTGCTTAGCAGGCTTGTTGGAAGTCTAAGGGTGGCCTTGCACTACAATTTGATTTTACAATTAACCAAAATTGTAATATGAGGGCAAAACTATACATTCCAATCAATTTCTATCCATTTACACAGGCCCTTACGTTGCATAGTTGTTGTTAGGTCTAAAGGTGATTGTGTATGGTAAGCTTAAATAGTAAGTGCCCAATGATGGTTTCTGCTTGGTTGTGCTGGTTTCCATTCGAAGACTGTTGAATTAAAGTGGTTGTAAAGATACATTTACAAAAAAAAAAAAAATAACAAACCTGTCTATACTTCTGCTCTGTGCAATGGAACTGCATAGAGTGGCCAGAACTTAACTCTTCTCTTGTCCCCCGCTGGCACTCCTGGCTCCTTCTCCATGTTCAGTGCCCCATGGGAAGCCACCTCCCATGGCAGGATTTGTGCATTTATCCATTGACACAGACAGCGGGACTAAGATCCATCCCCCCTGCTGCCTCGTAACTGGCTTTGATTTACAGCAGCAGGAAGGAGCCAATGGCTCTTAGTGCCCCAGCAAAGCCAGAGAGACCCTGAAGTAGAGAGAAGAGCTGCAGATGTGAACAGTGCTGGATTGAATGAACAGCTCATGTAAGTAAAAGGGGAGGGGTAATGGGGAATATTGATGCCTAATCATTTTTTCTCTTACGTCCTCCGACAGTCGCCGCCTCTTCATATTCGTCACATATGGGGTATTAGACTTTGCTCCGAAGGAGTAGCTAGGCAACAGAATATGTTAACATTAAAGCTTTTAACATATCCCACCCTCAAGGGGTGGTCCCCTCAGTCAATACCCTCCTACTTCCTGCAACCATATCTCAGTTTCAATGTCTAGCTTGTCAGGAGTGGCTGGCTCTCTCTGTGCTGGGGCTTTGTGCCCCAGACTCTTTCTTCTTTTTTGATTTTTTGTTTGAGTTTTCTCTCTACCTTTACTTAGCTGTTCTTTTTGTCAGCATTAGTTAGTTCTTCTGATGAAGAGGATCATGCGGGCTGGGTCTCGGGCTGATCCCCCTGGTCGCAGGTCGTGGGTCAGTGGCTTCCCAGCCTGCCATCGAGCGTTCAGCCAGATAACGCTCCTGGCACAGTGAACGACCCATCCCTGTTCGGTGCAGGGATGATTGGTGAGGTGGCTACCTCACTGGACGCTGTGCGGTTTCTTAACCCCCATTTTGTGCGTCTTGTATGCGACTCTCCCTGCCTCATGTGCAGCGGCTTGTTCGCCTGTGTGGGTCCCCCACGCCATTGTGAGGTAAGTGTATCTATGTGGGGACCTGTCTGTCTGGGGGGGTGTCAGTCTGGGACTGTGTAACCTGCCTCTGTTCTCACTGTTTGTCTCCCTATCACTCGGCTGCATGCTGTGGGCTGCAAGGGGGGGGGGGGGAGCTGTGTGACACTATGTGTGTCAGCTTTGTCAGTGTGAGAAGCTGTGTGCTGTGGGGCATGTTTTGTGGCATGTTTGGGCACTATACAGCGATCGCTGCGGCGATCTACCATGTTTTTTATATATGGCTAAATGTGTGCATTACTGTACTGTGGAGCGGCGGTTTCGGCGCCAAACGGCGCCATTTTGCCTACACTCGCTCCGGCCGCATGTTCTACATGCATGGCGGCCATTTTCTTGTAGCCTCCCATAGGCTTTAATAGAGCGCCCTGGTCACATCACTTCCTCTTCTCCTGGGTACACCGATCGAGGCAGCAGCAGCGGCGAGGGTCTCCTCAGGTTATATCCTTCTTATCCATTGCCTGTGTCAGTTTTATTGTCCCTGTGGGGGTCTCATTGTGCTTGTGTGTGGTGCGGTGGGCTGCGCTCGCCGCGCTTGTTAAAGGGGCAGTTAACCCTTTTTTATCCGGCATTTTGATATTGGGGCAATGGATTCTCAGGAGGGCAAATTTCCTACCGCCTTGGTGGATAGCCAGGGGACCGCTGTTTCCCCCCAGGGGGGGATTTAGCCACTATTGTGGCTGGCCTTGCTGCTCGGGTGCAGATGCTGGTGGCTGCTCAATCTACCAAGAGACCCAGAGTTTCTCTTTCCTCTGAGTCTGAGGGTGAAGGTGATGGGGCTGTTATGGCGGGGGTCTCCTTATCGGGGTCCCGCTCCTCCCTGGATCTAGTGGGGTCCGAGGTGGAGGCTGAAGTTGAAGGGGTTGATAATTCTCCCCCTGGCTCGCCTGAAGAGCTTGCAATCATGGATGAATTGATTGCTTCCATAAAACAAACGCTGCGTTTGCAGGATGAAGTATGTCCCCCCGCTGCCTTGGCGGCTTATGGGACGCAGAGAAAACGCAGGACGCCGCAGGTTTTTCCCTGCAATGATGATTTTCAGCGCGCTGTTAAGGAACAATGGCGCAATCTACGCAAACCTTTTGCTGTGCCAAGTAGGTTCAAGCTGCGTTATCCTTTCTCGCCTTCCACTGATGAACGGTGGTGTGTGCCACCCCCGGTGGATCACGCAATTGCGGTTTTAAACAAATCTACTGCGATTCCTGCAGAGGATGCCCCGGTGTTCCGTGATGCCACGGATAGGAGATTGGAGTCTCTTGCCCGTCATACTTACTCTATTACGGGTTCTATGCTTAAGGCTCTGTTTGCCTCTCTCATGGCGGCCCAGGCTGTCGCAAGTTGGACGCAGATGCTTAGGCGCGTCCTAGTGGCCGATTCGGCCTCGCCGGCGACCCTGGATATGGTGGACCAAATCCACCAGGGTGTCATGTATCTGTGTGATGCGGACTTGGACTTAGTCCCGTTGGCTGCACGTGTGCACAGCGTGGCGGTGTTGTCTCGCCGCCTGGTTTGGTTGAAATGTTGGTCGGTGGACCAATCTTCACGTAAGACCTTAGCCAATCTACCTTATGATGGGTCTCGCCTTTTTGGGGAGTCCTTGGATGTGTTGATTAAGGGGATCACCGGAGGTAAGAGCACTCTCTTGCCCCATTTCCCCAAGGCTAAAGGGGCTTCTGGGAAGAAGCATGCTAATTTTCGGCCCCCTCAGGGGTCCTTTCGTGCCTTTCGGTCGCACTACAAGGGCAAACCGTTCAAAGGTCAAGGCTCTCAAAAGAAGCCCTGGTCTGGGAAACAGAAGTCCGGTCAGTCCGGATCCGCAGCCCATAACAGTGCGGCCTGAAGGGGCGCCCTCACCCAGTTTTGGGGTGGGGGGACGCTTGCTCGGTTTTCTTCAACCCTGGTTGGCCCGTGTGCGGGACAGGTGGGTTCAGGAGATCGTTCGATCTGGTTACAAGATCGAGTTTCTCTCTCGGCCGGAGAGCAGATTTTTTCCCTCAAATCTTCAGCTGTCTCCGGAGCGTTTACGGGACCTGCACCTGGCGGTGCGGGACCTGAGGGCTCAGGGAGTGGTGGTTCCGGTGCCTCATCGGGACAGATTTCGGGGGTTTTATTCCAATCTGTTCACCGTGCCCAGGAAGGAGGGCAAGGTTTGTCCAATTCTGGACTTGAAGGCTCTGAACCGCTCTGTGCGGGTTCGCAAGTTCCGCATGGAATCCCTGCGGTCGGTGGTGGCTGCCCTGGTTCCGGGGGAATTCATGGCCTCCATCGATTTGAAGGATGCGTATCTTCACATCCCCATTTTCGAGGGTCACCAGCGGTACCTTCGATTCGCCATTGCGGAGGATCACTACCAGTTCGTGGCGTTGCCTTTTGGTCTCGCCTCGGCTCTGCGGGTTTTCACCAAGGTGCTTGCACCGGTTCTGGCATTATTGAGAGCCCAGGGCATTTCTGTCCTGGGGTATCTCTACGACATTCTGGTTCGGTCTGCGACCAGCCAGGGTCTGGAGGAGGACCTGTCTGTCACGATGCAAACTCTGCAGGAGTTTGGTTGGACGATAAATTTTCCAAAATCGACACTGAGTCCGTCGGTTCGTCTTCCCTACCTGGGAATGATCCTGGACTCGGTGCAGGCGAAGGTCTTCCTGCCGGAAGACAAACTCAGAACTCTTCAGGAGGAAGTCAGGTCCCTCCGGGACGTTCCGCTCTCGTCTCTGCGGACGTGCATGAGATGTCTGGGATTGATGGTCTCGGCCTTCGAGGCGATTCCCTTCGCCCAGTTTCACACGCGGGGTCTCCCAAGTGGAGATCCTGTCCATGTGGGACGGGCGACCTCAATCTCTGGATCTTCAAATCTCGTTGAGTCATCTCACCAGAAGAGACCTTCTGTGGTGGCTCCAGTCCCCGATGGTGTCCGGGGGCAAGTCGTTTCGTCCTATCTCGTGGACGGTGATCACCACGGATGCCAGCCTGTCGGGCTGGGGTGGTGTTCTGGACGTTCTGTCCGCCCAGGGAACTTGGTCGGAGGGGGGAGTCCTCCCTTCCGATCAACATTCTGGAATTGCGTGCGATAAATCTCTGTCTTCATCGCTGGACGGACCGGCTGCAGGGCTGCCCGGTTCAGGTGCAGACGGACAATGCCACGGCGGTGGCCTACATCAACCACCAAGGGGGCACCAGGAGTGCCCGAGCGGCTCGAGAAGTGGCCGACATTCTGACTTGGGCCGAGACTCATGTCCCGGCGATAACGGCGGTGCACATTCCGGGGGTGGAGAACTGGCAGGCGGACTATCTGAGTCGCCAGACCCTGGATCAGGGGGAATGGTCTCTCCACCCGGCTGTCTTCCAGATGTTGTGCGCGAAGTGGGGTCTTCCAGATGTGGACCTGTTCGCGTCTCGTCTCAACAACAAGGTGAGGAGGTTCGTGGCAAGGACGCGCGACCCTCGGGCAGACGCGTCGGACGCGTTAGTGGCCCCGTGGCATCAGTACAAGCTGATGTACGCATTTCCACCGATTCAGTTGCTGTCCAGGTTCCTTCGCAGGTTACAATCGGAACGCAGCACAGTGATTCTTGTGGCGCCGGACTGGCCTCGCCGGTCCTGGTACGCAGACCTCGTGAATCTGGCAGTCGACGCCCCGTGGCGTCTACCTCTTCGAGACGATCTCCTGTCTCAAGGGCCGATATACCATCCTGCTTTACAGTCGCTGGCTTTGACGGCCTGGCTGTTGAGACCGAGGTCCTGAAGGAGAAGGGTCTCTCCCCGGAGGTCGTTCATACCTTGATCAACGCGAGGAAGTCTTCCTCGGGGAAGGTTTACTACCGTACTTGGAAGGCCTATTTTGCCTGGTGTGAGTCCAGGGGGTTTTCACCCCGCACGTACTCGGTTTCCCGAGTGCTGTCCTTCCTTCAAACAGGTGTCGATCAGCGTTTGGCGCTGGCAACGATAAAGGGTCAGGTGTCTGCGCTGGCCGTTCTGTTTCAACGTCCCGTGGCTTCCAACTCCTTGGTTGGCACTTTTGTTCAGGGAGTGCGGCATCTGTTTCCTCCTAGGAGGGATCCTCTGCCTCCTTGGGACTTGAATCTCGTTCTATCTGTGTTACAACGTGCTCCTTTTGAACAGATCAGGGAGATCTCGTTGTCTATGTTGTCCAAAAAGGTCGCCTTTTTGGTTGCGATCACTTCGGCTCGCAGAGTGTCGGAGCTGGCGGCTTTGTCCTGCAAGTCTCCGTATCTGGTTGTTCATTTGGATAAGGTGGTCTTGCGACCTAATCCTTCTTTTCTTCTGAAGCGAGTTTCGGAATTCCATCTTAATGAGGATATTGTCTTGCCTTCGCTGTGCGCGAAGCCTAAACATCCAAAGGAGGTGAGGCTACATTTTTTGGATGTTGTTCGGGCGATTAGGGTTTACCTTAAATCGACTGAGTCTTTTCGAAAGATGGACTCCTTGTTTGTTCTTCCAGAGGGTCCTCGGAAGGGCATGGCGGCGTCGGCCTCTACCATCGCCAAATGGATCAGGCAGACCATTGAACAGGCCTATGCCTTGCAGGGGAAGGTTCCCCCTGTGCCTGTGAAGGCGCACTCTACTAGATCTCTGAGTACGTCTTGGGCCTGTCGTCATGGGGCTTCTGTAGCCCAGGTGTGTAAGGCGGCGACCTGGTTGACCGTGCACACTTTCACAAAATTCTGCAAAGTAGATGTTCAGGCATCGGCAGATGCTTCCTTTGGCCGCAAGGTTCTTAGTGCGGCAATTCCCTAGGGTCCCTTGTTGGGGACCTCTGGCTGTTGGGATAAGTTTTTTATCCCCTGGTTCTTTGTCTTTTCCTGGGTTGTTGCTCCTGTTGAGCAATTATTTTTTCCTGTAGCCCAGCTGGTTTCCTTCCTTTTGGTAAGGTTCCTTTCTTTGATGCGGAGACTGTGTTGCCTTTCGGCGCGGATGCGTTTCCCACCCCTCATGTTTGCACTGCTTTGGGACGTCCCCATATGTGACGAATATGAAGAGGCGGCGACTGTCGGAGGACTTAAGAGAAAACTGAATTTTTGTAAAATCTTACCTGTAAAATTCCTTTCTCTGAGTCCTCCGACAGTCGCCGCCCCCGCCCCTCTTTTGGGGTTTGGTTGTATACTCTACTGCTATTCCACTGAAACTGAGATATGGTTGCAGGAAGTAGGAGGGTATTGATTGAGGGGACCACCCCTTGAGGGTGGGATATGTTAAAAGCTTTAATGTTAACATATTCTGTTGCCTAGCTACTCCTTCGGAGCAAAGTCTAATACCCCATATGTGACGAATATGAAGAGGCGGCGACTGTCGGAGGACTCAGAGAAAGGAATTTTACAGGTAAGATTTTACAAAAATTCAGTTTTTATCTCTCTCGTTCATTGATGGACACCGCTTCTGGTTCTTCCTAACCATTGGGTTATACTGCCCTTACAGGAGTAGGACACTAGGTATGAAAAAGCTTGACTACGCCTATGGGCAGTCCCAGGGGGTATAAACCCACTCTTAGCTATAGGCACTCCGTTTTTTTCTGCCTAGTCAGGAGTAAGGACCTAGTAACTTGCTGGGATCTCTGGTCCTGGCGATCCTTTTCTTTTTCTTAAATTGAATTTTTTTTCCTATCTTTTTTGTTATTTTGTTCCTACGAGAATCTACAATCAATTGCCGGACTGGGCGAAGGACTGGATAATCTAGATCCAGGTTTTCTCCCCAGTCTGACCAGTGAGCGTGTGCAGGCCTCGGCTCTGCGCTAGGTTGGCCGTGCCATACCCCCCACTGGACAGGGGCTGGCCTGCGAGTTACACGTCTCACAATGGCGCATACACGACCTGACCTCCGCCAGAGTAGCAGCATTCCTCCTCGCCGACAGCCACCCACATTCTGATGGATTGGTGATCTGTCCGGAGCGGTGCCCACTCTGTTCCTGGTATGGTAGCTGTTCCCCCTTTACTTCTGGAGGGTTTTGGGGTGAACGTGGGCCCCTCCCTGGGACGGTGGAACCCCCCCCCCCCGGGTTCCCCTCCCCCCCAGGTGGAGGTTATAAGCTGGCTATAAAATGGGGCTTGTTGGAGCGTCTGCTGACCGGGTTTTTCCAGGTGCACAACGGGGGCCTTGAGCAGGGTTCCCTGCCACCCAGGGGGTTGGTGACTAGGGAAGGGATGTCCTCCTGGCTCCCTGAGGTGGCTATTGGGCTGGGGGAGGGGATGGTTTAGCATCCGTGGGTCCGCGGGTCTGCACGTCACACTCCTATTTGGGCATCTCCCCTCTGCTGCCCCTGGATGGTCAGCTTCCTGTCGGGCGCCTCTGTTGAAAGGCGACCTCAGTGATTTTGGCTGAGGCCCCCACTCTTCCTCTTGGGCATCTGCTGGACTGGGATCTGTGCACTTGCGGCTGGGCCTCTACGAAAATTTAGGCTGTGGCTTATGGCCTGCTAGGCCATATGGTTAGCTTGGCGCGTCTTTCGAAAGGGGTGGCGCTGTGGGGACGGTTCATTTTTTGATGACAGCCTTGCGGCCGTTATTGAGTGTCGTGCTGTGCGTGAGGAGAAGAATCAGTTTGTGGCATTGACCTTTTGGTCTCGCTTCCGCTCCTCGGGTCTTCACAAAAGTTTTGGCCCCGGTGCTGGCATTGTTTGAGTCAGCGGGCGCTTTCAGTGCTGAGGTACCTGGGCGATCTTCTGCAAACGGAGTCTCTGACTGCTCTGATGGGACATCTGGAGATTACTCAGTGAACCTTCAGAAGTCTGCTTTGATTTGGTCCTCAAAAACTTGACTATCTGGGACTCTTGTGCAGGATCGAGGCAGAAAGGATTCTGGTCATTCCAGTGGCTCCAGACTGGCCTCGCCGGTCTTGGTACGCCGATCTGGTATGGCTGGTCACCGATGCACCTTGGGGACTTCCTCTCAGGGAGAATCTGCTGTCCCAAGGACCAATCTTCCATCCTGCTTTACAGTCACTGGCTTTAACAGCTTGGCTGTTGAATGGCAGGTGCTGAAGGATAGAGGTTTGTCTGAGTTGGTGTTGAAAGCTAGGAAATCTACTTCTAGGAAGAGCTGTACGTGGAAGACGTACATTGTGTGGTGTGAGTCTGTTGAGGTTTATCCTCACTCCTTCTTGGTGGATTGGATCTTGACCTTTCTTCAACGGGGTTTTGAACAGCAATTGGCCTTGAATACTGTACTGTAACGGAACCACGACCCACAATGTGTGCTTCAGTCAGAATACTGCTTCCTTCAGTCTTGAACATAGATATCAGATAGTCTAGCCGCCCCCATACAAAAATAGCCGAGAATAGCTTGTATAAGATCTAGAACATTTGTTGAACAAACTCACACCGAATATATACCCCACCAGATCAGATGCCTGATTACATTATCCTATGCAGATGAAATTGTGTACAGAAAAAAAATAAGCTTTGTAAGCTTTCTAAGGAACAACCAACAAAAACCGTATTCTAATTTCCCACTAGCAAATAATGGATAACAGTGATTTAATTAACTTGAGCTAATTAACTAGCAGACTTGCTGTCATCAAGCTCATGAACTACAATACACATTATAAGTGTAAACGCATCACACCTGAATACACAGACAATAGCAGGAGACCACCAGTAACAGACTGTCCGTCTCCTACATTGAAGAACATGGAACAGAGGCCAATGTGACCAACTCTTTCCACGAACATGTTCAGAGTCATACAAACCAGGAATTGTCTTCATATATTTCATGAAAGATATTGTTGATAAATATTACTGTCCCATATGAAGTAATCCAAACCATATTCTCAGTGTCCATTAAGTAGCTGTCTGTCATTTTCTTGGTCACCCTGTGCACATGATAGACACAGGGTGACTTGCACATAAGAGTGGCCTAGGGAGCTGAGAGAAGGGTTTTTCAACCTCTCTAAGGTAAGCTGGGTTCCAGGGGCCCCATAAGCAAAGTGACTACCATCGCAAGTACCATCAAGGGCCAGGTATCGGATTGACGTTTTTTTTACCAATGACCTTTGGCCACACAGTCCCTGGTGCGTGCCTTTCTTCAGGGTGTCCAACATCTGGTTCCTTCAGTGCGGGCTCCGTTGCCGCCCTGAGATCTTAATTTGGTGCTTTCAGCTCTAGAGAAGCCTCCCCTTGAAATTATTCGGGAGCTTTTTCTGCTTTGCTTTCGCTTCTTTTTTGGGTGACTTTCACCTCTGTGCGCAGGGTGTCGGAACTGGCGGCGTTCTCAGTCATTCCTTCCTAAGGTGGTCTCTGACTTTCATTTGAATGAAGACCTTGTGTTGTCTTCTGTGTCCCAGGCCTCGACATACGAAGAAAATTGCCTTGCATGCCTTGGTTGTGGTCCGGGCAATTAGGGTGTACCTGGCAGCTATGGAGTCTTTTAGGAAGTCAGACTCTCTATTGTGCTCACGGACGGACCTCACAAAGGGTTGTCCGCTTCCTCTGTGACCATTTCCAGATGGATCAGTTAGATGGTGGTTCAGGCCTGTTCCATCAAGTGTCAGGTTAGTCCTTTCCCTGTTAAGGCGCACTCTATTAGGGTGCCCAGAGTCTCCTGGGCTTTCTGTCGTCATGCGTCAGTGACGCAGGTTTGCAAGGCAGCCACCTGGTCGTCGGTGCATACTTTTTTACAAAGTTTTATATAGTGGATGTGTTGGCATCTGCGGATGCTTCTTTTGGTTGCAAGGTTTTTCAGGCTGCTGTTTAGAGGATGTATTGTTTTTCAGGTGAGTTCCAGTTGTTTATGGTAGAGCTCAGGTTACCTGATTGGCTATGGTTAGCCTCTGGAATTTTTTTCTGTTTTTCTACCCTTCATGTTTAACACTGCTTTGAGACATCCCAGTGCCTATAGCTGAGAGTGGGTGTATACCCCCTGGAACTGCCCATAGGCGTAGTCAATCTTTTTTCTCCCTAGTGTCCTACTCCTGTAGGGGGCAGTATAACCCAATGGTTAAGAAGAATCAGGAGCTGTGTCCGTCAATGAACATCAGAGAAATGGATTTTACGGTAAGTCAACAAAAATTTTTAGAACCATTTTAAGAAAATATTAATTCAGGTTGCCTATGACTCTTACTCACACACATACACACACTTAATTGGTTAAGTGCATGTGTTCTATTGTTGCAGTTCTACATTGAAGTAGAACTTTGTTGGCATCAGGTACACTTAGAACACGTCGTTCCTAAGCAGAGACTTCACGCTGCATTGCCCAAAACATTACTTTGATTGTTGGGGTTAGATGCTTCAAGCTGTTTGATTTTCTTTACTCCTCCTGTAACTGCTTAAATAAGACCCAGGTAACAGTTCAGATGGCTGCTAGAAAGAGGTATGGAAAGTAAAACATCAAGGAAGGTACATTTATTTATTTTTGCCTCTTCAGGCGAATTGACTGATAAATGGAGTATGTAGGAGCTGAGTTCTAATGGGTGAGGAGAATATCTAAGTGTTATCACAGTCAATGTAATCTCTCCAAATGACCTCCCCCTGTCAGACATCAGCTGTAAAAATAGACCTGCTTGCTAATAACTTGGCTGTGTTTTGCTGTGTTTTCCACAGGGGCAGGAAAGATATAAGCCTTGCAAATTACCTTCTCTTAATGCAGCTGTACACAACACACTTCCATATTCAACTGTACTTCATCTGATTATTGGAAAATGAAATGATGTACAGTGAAATTTACATTTATATTTCTGTGCACATTTATTGTTGCCTTTAATTGCTTTACATTAAAAATTACGGTGAACATATTTAACAAAATCTGTAATACTAATGCATGCCCCCCATAGACCTCAACACCTATCAAGTACTTTCTCTTTCTTGTAAGAGGCTTTTGTGCTCTGCTTCTTCAATTGCTTTACATACAAGCCTATGTTGTTAGAGCTTTACAATATTTTCTGCCCAAGTACTTACATTATATAGCAATACAAATCTGTGTAGTCTTATTTACTTACTCCTAGAATTGTAAAGCTGCAGGGAGCTTCCTATTAAAGCTTACCACCTGCTGTTTCCAGCCAATGTATTTTTCTAGGGAAGTGCAGTTTAAAGGGACCTGCAACTATGTACCTTTGCAGCTCAACAGCCATGATTACCAAGCTTTGGGGACTGTCTGCAGCCTCTATGTCCTCTTTGCAGGTGAGCACCTTTTGTAGCCCAGTACCACACCATGGTCAGCAAAACTTTTAGAGATTTAGTGCTGCAGCTGCATTCGCCACTGGCGGTGAGTAAGGCTGTTCTTGGAAGTAGAGATGTAAAATTTCTAGAAATTTTTTAAACCATGAGGAAAAAAAAAGTTTCTCTTACGTCCTCTGACAGTCGCCGCCCACTCATACAGTCTTCACCTCTTATCCACAGGAACAAGCTAGGCATAAGACTTGTTAAAAACAAAGCAATTTACATAGACACACCTACAGGGGCTGTCCCTCTGGTCCAATACCCCGGCTAGCCTCATTCCCAATTCAGTTTGTCTTCTGTCTAGTAGGAGTAAGATAGGCTTTCCCTGTGGTGGAGCTACATGTCTCAGCCTTTCTTCTGTTTTATTACTTTTATTTTCCGCAAAAGTTTTTTCTTTGCACTACTAGCTTTTTATTTGTTCTGCACTTAGTCGGATCTTCGGAAGACTACATCGTTTGCGGAGCTGGGAATCTGACTGGTCGTCCTGGTACTCCAGGACAGAGGATCTTATGGAATCCCAGCCCGCCATCGAGCGTTTAGCGGGCTATGCGTGCGCCCTGGCCTAGCAACGACCTGCCCCTGTCCTCAGGGGCAAAAGCCTGCGAGGTGGCTACCTCGCTGGGATGCCTCAACATGCGGTTTTGACCGTGCGATGCATCCTATTTCTGCTGACGGCTCCTTGGCCATTTGGGATGGGGGGTTCTCGCGATATCGAGGCGCCCACGCCATATGGAGCGGTAAGTAACTTCTGTGTGGGGCCTCTGTTTGGGGATGGTAGTCTGCTGATGTCTGTGCTCTCTCATCATGTCTGTGTCCGGGGCTCACATCCCTCCCGGTCCCTGCAGGGTCCTCTTGGCGCATGTATCGCTGTGGGGGGGGGGGGTCTGTGGGGGTCCCTGTCCACTTATCAGTGTGTTTGGGGGTGCAGACATGGCGGTGTGGACCGCTGCGGTGCAAAAAAACGCGGGTCCGCCATTTTGGGTATGGGCAGCTGCTCTGGCCTCACTGTGGGCACTTTCTGCAGCTCTCTATGTAGTGTTTTTGGCGCCTTCGGGCGCCATCTTGTGTGTGGCAAGGTGTTCTTCTTTGCACATGTTCGACGGCCATTTTCCCGGAGCCTCCCATTCAGATGCATTGGCAACCATTTTCCCTTAGACCAGTTCCTGTTCAGCCTCTAGCAGGGGACATCACTTCCTTTCCTGTATGCAGAGATAGTTTCCAGCAGTGTGGTAACTCTTTGGGGGTTCTTTTTGCTGGTTTTGGGGAATATTCTTCTGTTTTCAGTGCTTTTCCCATCTCAGGGGGGTACCTTAGTGTAATCCTTATTGCGGTGCATTGCCGTGGGTCGCCGCGATCGCGTCTTAAAGGGCCAGCGCCATAGTATTTTTCTTATGGAGTCCCAGGACTGCAAATTCCCCCCAGCCTTGGTGACTGATTCAGGTACTCCTGAATCTTCACCTTTTCTCGCTGCTGCACTTGCGACTTTAGCATCCAAGGTGGATTTATTGATGTCAGAGCGGGGTTCTAGAAAAAGAGCTAGGATTTCATTATCCTCTGTGTGAGTCTGATATGGTTGCCCTGGACAGTTTACCCCCAGAGGGGTCTCAGTCCTTTCATGCTGATGTGGAGGTGCAGGGGGAGGAGGAGGATGATCCTTCTCCTGAAGCGGCTAAAGACCGCGCTGCTGTGTCTGCGCTTTTTACTTCTGTTAAAGAGACACTACATTTAGAGGATGAGCCCAACCCACCGTGTAAGCAGTCTTCCTTTGGAACTCGCAGAACCCGAAAAGCGGCACAGGGGTTTCCTTGTCCCGCTGAGTTTCACGAAACGGTGAACGAACAATGGCATAATTTAATGCGCCCTTTTGTGGTACCAAAACGGTTTCAATTCCGTTGCCCTTTCGCGTCTCCTACGAATTCGCAATGGACCGTGTCCCCTGAAGTGGATCACATGGTGTCCAGGTTTAACAAGGCCACTCTCATGCCCTCGGAGGATTCTCCGGTGTTCAGTGCTCAAATGCACTCTGGAGGCGGATTACGCCCCTCCGACTACTGTGGAGATGGTGGAGCAGATGCGTCTGGCAGGTTTTGTACCTGTGTGATGCGGCCTTGAAGGAGGCTCCTCTAGCAGCTCGGCTGTCTGGTGTCACAGTGCTGCTCCATCGTTTATTGTGGCTGAAGAGCTGGTCGGCTGACCAGACTTCCGGGAAGACGGTGTCTGACATCCCTTCTGAGGGGAATCGTCTTTTTGGGGATTCCCTGGACGAGTTGGTTAAAGGGGGCACTGGGGGCAAGAGCACTCTGCTGCCCCAGAACCCCTGGGGTAAGTTTTTCCGCGGTAAGCGGGGCCCTTCCTTTAAACCGAATCAGGGGTCCTTTTTGTGCCTTCAAGGCACAGGACAAGGGGAAACCCTTTAAGGGCCTGGGTGGTCAGAGGAAGCCCTGGGCGGGCAAGCAAACATCCACCGACGCCGGCCCGGCGGGTCCTTCCGCCTTCACCTAAAAGGACTCCCTCACCCATTACAGGGGTGGGGGGACGTCTGCACGGTTCCTAGTCCCTTGGCTGCTCCGGGTTCTGGACAGGTGGGTTCAGGAAATCATTCGATCGGGATACAAGATCGAATTCCTTTCGCGGCCAGCAGGCAGATTCTTTCCCTCAAACCTTCATTTGACCCCAGATCGGTTGCACAATCTTCATCGGGCAGTTCAGGATCTCCTCGCCCAAGGGGTGGTCGTCCCAGTGCCTCATCGGGACAGGTTTCGGGGTTTTACTAGAATCTGTTCACTGTGCCCAGGAAGGAGGGCAAGGTACGTCTATTTCTGGACTTGAAAGCTCTGAACCACTTTGTGCGGGTTCAAAAGTTCCGCATGGAATCCCTCCGTTCGGTGGTAGTCTCCTTAAGTCCAGGAGATTTCCTGGCTTCCATCGACCTCAAGGATGCGTGTTTACGCATCCCCATATTCGCGGGTCATCCGAGGTTCCTTCGATTCGCAATTGCGGAGGATCACTATCAGTTTGTGGCGTTACCTTTCGGTCTTGCTTCGGCTCCAAGGTTGTTTACCAAAGTTCTGGCTCCTGTTCTAGCCCTGTTTCGGGCGCAGGGGATTGCGGTCTTGGGATATCTGGACGATCTCCTGTTAAGATCGAGTGCCAGCCCGAGTCTCTTATGCGACCTGTCAACTACCGTTCAGACGCTCCGGGAGTTCGGATGGACCTTCAACGTTCAGAAGTCGACGTTGTCCCCTTCTGTTCGTCTCCCTTATCTGGGAATGGTCCTGGACTCTACCCATGCAAAGGTTTTTCTGCCGGAGGACATGCTCCGGACTCTACAGGACGAGGTCAGGTCCCTCCGGGACAAGGCTTCCTCGTCACTCAGGGCCTGCATGCGGTCCCTGGGGTTGATGGTGTCAGCCTTCGAGGCAATGCCGTTTGCACAGTTCCACACACGATCTCTTCAAGCGGAGATCTTGGACAGGTGGGACAGGCATCCTCCTTGGAAAGGAGGATATCTCTGAGTCGCCACGTCAGAGAGGATCTTCTCTGGTGGCTCCTGTCCCCGGCTCTGATGGAGGGAAAATCCTTCCGCCCGTTGTTGTGGACTGTGATCACCACGGACGCTAGCCTGTCAGGCTGGGGTGGCGTTCTGGGCATTCTGTCTGCCCAGAGCACTGGGTCGGAGGAGGAATCCTCCTTGCCGATGAACATCTTGGAATTGCGAGCGATCAGATTATGCTTGCTCCGTTGGTCGGCTCATCTTGGGGGCCGCTCTGTGCGGGTCCAGGCTGACAACGCCACTGCGGTGGCTTCCATCAATCAAGGGGGCACCAGGAGTGCCCGGGCAGCCCAGGAGATGACCAAGATTCTGTCTTGGGCCGAGACGCACGTCCCGGCGATTTCGGCAGTTCACACTCTGGGTGTGGAGAATTGGCAGGCTGATTATCTGAGCCGTCAGACCCTGGACCAGGGAGAATGGTCCCTACACCCGGAGGTTTTTCAGATGCTGTGTGCGAGATGGGGATCCCCGGATGTGGATCTGTTCGCCTCTGGGTTAACCAACAAGGTGGGAAGGTTCGTGGCACGAACGCGCGATCCTCTGGCAGTCGCCTCGGATGTGGTGGTGGTGCCTTGGAATCAGTATCGCCTGCTTTATGCCTTTCCTCCGATTCGGTTGTTGTCCAGGTTCTTTCGCAGGTTAGTCTCGGAACCAAAGTTGGTAATTCGGGTGGCCCCAGACTGGCCGCGCCGGTCTTGGTACGCGGCCATCGTCCAACTGGTCGTCGAGACTCCGTGGCGGCTCCCGTTACGAGACGATCCGCTGTCTCAGGGGCCGATCTTTCATCCTGCTTTACGGTCGCTGGCTTGAATGGCGTGGCTGTTGACAGCCAGGTCTTGAGAGATCGGGTCTCTCGTTGGCGGTCATTCCTGCCCTGCTCAAGGCTAGGAAGGCCTCTTCTGGTAAGATCTATTACTGTACCTGGAAGGCTTATTTTCCCAAGTGTGAATCCAGGGGCATTCACCCTCGCTCCTTTTTGGTGGCGAGGGTGTTGGCCTTCCTGCACTTTAGTGTGGACCAGCGCCTTGCGTTGACCACGATTAAGGGCCAGTTATCTGCACTGGCGTTCCTTCTTCAGCGCCCCTTGGGGTCGAATTGTTTGCCACGCACCTTTGTTCAAGGGGTGCGTCATTTGGCTCCTCCTCGGAGAGCACCTTTTACCTCCTTGGGACTTGAACTTGGTTCTGTCCGTTTTGCAACGTCCTTCCTTTGAAAACATCAGGAAGTTTTTCTCTGCCCCTGCTGTCAATGAAAGGTTGCCTTTCTGGTGGCGATCACACCTGCCCACAGAGTGTCGGAGTTGGCGGCCCTGTCTTGCCGCTCCCCTTACCTGGTGGTTCATGGGGATAAGGTGGTCTTGCAACCTAACCAATCTTTCCTTCCTAAGGTGGTTTCTGATCTTCACCTTAACAAGGACATTGTCTTACCTTCGCTATGTGCGAATCCTAAGCATCCTAAGGAGTTTGCCTTGCATTCCTTGGATGTTGTCCGGGCAATCAGGGTTTACCTGTCGTCGACTGAATCCTTTAGGAAGTTGGATTCTCTTTTTGTCCTTCCTGAGGGACCTCAGAAGGGTACGGCTGCGTCTGCGGCAACCATTTCAAGATGGATTAGACAGACATTTGTACAGGTCTATTCGCTTAAGGACAGGGTTCCGCCCTTCCCTTTCAAGGCGCACTCTACCAGAGCGGTGAGGGCATCATGGGCCTTCTGGCATCAGGCTTCGGTGGCCCAGGTGTGCAAGGCTGTGACTTGGTCGTCGGTGCACACCTTCTCCAAATTTTACAAACTTGATGTTTTGGCATCAGCAGATGCCTCCTTTGGCCGCAAAGTTCTGTGTGCGGCAGTACCTTGAGGGGTATCTAGCTTTGCCGGTCCCTGTCTGTTGGGCTCGTTTTCCCCTTGCTTATTTGCCTTCCTGGGTTGTTGCTCCAGTTGAGCTTTTTGGTTGCACAGAGGGTTTACCTTTCTGTTCAGATAAGGTTCCTTTCTCTGACTTGGGTGCTGCGTTGCCTTTGTGACGGTTGCGCTTCCCACCCCTCATGTCTACACTGCTTTGGGACATCCCATCGGTGAAGACTGTATGAGTGGGCGGCGACTGTGAGGACGTAAGAGAAAACTGAATTTTTGTAAAATCTTACCGTAAAATTCCTTTCTCCGAGTCCTCTGACGGTCGCCGCCCCCGCCCCTCTTGTGGGGTTCATGGACTAACTACTGCTTGCTACCAAACTGAATTGGGAATGAGGCTAGCCGGGGATATTGGACCAGAGGGACAGCCCCTGTAGGTGTGTCAATGTAAATTGCTTTGTTTTTAACAAGTCTTATGCTTAGCTTGCTCCTGTGGATAAGAGGTCAATACCCATTGGTGAAGACTGTATGAGTGGGCGGCGACTGTCAGAGGACTCAGAGAAAGAAATTTTACGGTAAGATTTTACAAAAATTCATTTTTTTTCCCTGTTGTTTTTTTCCCCTGTTTTTTCTCTGGAAAAATGGAAATCAGAAAAATTAAAAAAAAAAAAGTGTTGAGTTGTTTTACAAATTGAAAGTCATTTTGTTACACTGGGAACATGAAATGCAGTGTATATAAAAGTATTATGCTTGACATAAAAGTATCGCTCATTCGGTAAATTAAACTTCCTATTCAAATTTTATTGCTTATTCAAATTGTATTTTTTATTACAAATGGAATAACAAGGACTGCATATGTTAAGAAGAACATTTCAACTATACGTGAGAACAGGAAATCACCCCCTTTCCCTCATAATGATTAAAAGCTTCCTGCCAATATGTATTTTCAGTTATTGACAATGCTAATCCAGAAGCATATATTGTTCTTCCAAGAGCTTGATCGATGTTCTCCTGATGTTCAGGTGTCATTTTATGTATAAATGAAGAGATTTGTGTATTTTTGGGAGGCTGTGGTTTAACACTTCCCTAATTAATAAAAATGCTGCTGGTGAAGCAACACTTTGTGATGATCCAGAAGCAGCTGAAAGAGCATTTCTGGAATCAGCATTTTTTTTATGGTTCTCATCATTTAATTCCATTTTTAATGTCTTTAGGGCACCTCTGGCATGCAAGGATGTGTTTTGTCATCCTTGTAGCATTTGAAAAAGATTTGCAAATCACAGCTTTGCTACCAATAGAAGTTGCACTGTGGAAATGTTTCCAAACTGTAGATATTGGTCTCCCCATTTTACTGAGGAGGAAAAGAAAAAACAATTTAATGACCAGAGTATAGGTAAACATTATGCCATGGTGGTGGAGAACATTAACCAGAATCATTTAAAGGTTAAAAAAGATACTAATTTGGCAGTCAAATCGACCCACTTATCTACTGTATCCCAACCAGGGGGCGAACTGACAACTCATGGGGTCCCCTGTGTCCCCACCCACATTCAAGCCACACCCACACAAAGCTTCACCCCCCCAGCTTGCACTGCATGGACACATCTACCATGGGATCAAAACTGGTTGGTTCACGGCAGGCTGAATAGGGTGAGGCAGGACTGAGGATGCCAAGTGTCTAGCGAAGTGCAGACTTAAAGCTGGAGACCCAATAAAGCAGGGTTTCTCAACCTTTTTACCAAGGAACTCAGATATTTGGGGGGGGGGGGGGGTCAGGAGGGCACACTGCATAGGGAGCAGCAGGGCACGCAATGGGGTACACCAGGTCACATTAAAAGGGTGCACAGTAGGACACCTTACATCGGGGGCAGCAGGAAACAATATGGGTCACAGTGTAGCACAATACATGGGGGGGGGGGGGGGGCACAGCAGGGCACATTACGGGAGTTAGAAGGGCATATTATTGGGCACAGTAAAGAACATTACATGGAGCAGGAGGGCACACTATGGGGCACAGCAGAGTATATTATATTAGGGCACGGGGGCACATCAGAGCACAATAGGGGGGCAGAATGGCACATTACCGGGGGGTGGGGGGGGGGGAAGAGCAGGGCAAGTTTATGGAGCGCAATAGTGCATATTACATGGGGGCAAGAGGATACATTATGGGGCACAGCAGAGCATACTAAACGGGACAAGAGGACACATTATGGGGCACAGGATGTTGCATACCAGGGCACATCATGGGGCACACTGCAGGGCACACAGTTCAACACATCACATGGTAAGCAGCAGAGTACACAGGGCACATAATGGGGCATACAGTAGGGCTCAGGGCACACAGTGGGGTGCATGGGACACAGTGGAGCACATCACAGGGCGCATAGTAGGGCATATCAAAGGGCATACAGTAGAACATGGGGTCCACAGCAGAGCACATCATGGGCACACAGCAGGGCACATCATGGGGCGCACAGCTGGGCAAACAGCAGGGCATGGAGCAAACGGGGCACATCATGGGGCACTCAGGGCATGGGGCACATCACAGGGCACATTCATGGGTAACACAGCAGGGCACAGGACGCATCACGGGGGCACATGGCACATCATGGGGCACACATAGGGGCAAAGGGCACACAGGGCATGGAGAACACAGTAGGGAACATTATAGGGTACAGAGCAAGGCACGGGCACACATCAGGCATGGGGCACACAGCTGGGCATTGGGTACACAGCAGGACAATGGGCACATCACAGGGCACATAGCAGGACACATCATGGGGCACACAGTAAAGCATAGGGCACATCATAGGATACACAGCGGGGCTCGGGGCACACACCATGACATGGGGCATACAGCAGGGCTTGGGCCACACAGTGGGACACCCAGCGGGACATTGAGCACAAAGCAGGCCACGGGGCACACATCAGGACATGGGACACGGTGGGGTTTGGGGAACCCTGCTGTGTGCCCCATGTCCATATCCCGATGTGTGCCCCATGTCCCATTGGACGCACAGCAGGACATTGGGCACACAGTGGGCCACACAGCAGGGCATTGGGCACACATTGCGACATGGGGCACACACCAGGGCATTAAGCACACTGCGGGACATGGGGCACACAGTAGGGCACACATCGGGGCACGGGGCACACAGTGAGGCACGGGGCACATAGCGGGGCATTGGGCACACAGCAGGATACAAGCAGCTGAAAGTTTTCTTTACATGCAGAGTAGTGAGGGAAGCAGCTGTAATTAGACCACTCGTGGTGCTTTCCTCCCTACCCTCCTCGGGACATTTGGCACACAGCGGGACATTGGGCACAAAGCGGGCCATGGGGCACACAGTGGGGCACACATCGGGACATGGGACACACATCGGGACATGGGGCACACAGTGGGGCACACATCGGGACATGGGGCACACAGTGGGGCACACATCGGGACATGGGGCACACATCGGGACATGGGGCACACATCGGGACATGGGGCACACATCGGGACATGGGTTACATGGGGCACACATCGGTACATGGGGCACACAGTGGGGCACACAGTGGGGCACACACCGGGACATGGGGCACACACCGGGACATGGGGCACATATCGGGACATGGGGCGCACAGTGGGATGATGGGCACACAGCAAGGCATGGGGCACACTGCGGTACATTGGACACACAGTGGGGCGTGGGGCACGGGGAACAGCAGGATACAAGCAGCTGAAATTTTTCTTTACATGCAGAGTAGTGACCACTCGTGGTGCGCTCCTTCCCGCTGACTCACCCTCTCTTCTTGCCTGTCCAAGGTGATGTCAAATTACAGCCGCTTGGCACGGTGGAATGGACCTGATCTACCCGTCAGCGAGCTGTAAATGACGGGTAGATCGCAGTGAAACCTGTCATGGGGCCACCTACTGACCACGGGCCCTCCGGCAGAGCCCGAATGGCATCTATGCCAGAGAGAGGCCTTCTGGATATACACGTTGGATACTCTGGTGCCAGGGGGGCTCAATGAAGAGGTAGAAACCAATTCTTTAATCTGATACTCTTTTAACTCATCCAGAGATTTTATATATATATATATATATATATATATATATATATATATATATATATATATAATATATTTTAGAGAGTTTCCTTTTTTTGGCCTCACACACGTGGTTTGTTTTTTATATAGAAATGGTAATAATTTTTTAAATACATTTTTTTATATAAAAACAGTAATCATTTTTATGCAGTTTTTATATATATATATATATATATATATATATATATATATATATATATATATATATAATTTATGCAGATTTTTATGTGATTTTTTTTATATATATATATATATATATGTATATATAGAAAAAAAAATTATATGTTTTTTATATATTAATACACAGCCACGTGGGTCATATTGAGTTCTTAATAATGGCCGTTTACAACATCATCCCCATGACTATTATATTTATATATATATATATATATATATATATATATATATATATATATATATATATATATATATATATATATATATATAATATATATAATTTTTTTTTATTCTTATAGGTAAATCTTTTTTATTCATTTTCTTTATGTATATTCCAGTGTATTGACTCTTATTATTATTTTTATTATTATTATTTATTTTTATTTTATTTATTCCACTTTTTATAGTTATTTTTATTTTCATTTATTTTCATTCATTAGCAGAGACTTGGGGGTATGGGGCGTGAGTTTGGGACTTTATAGGGTACCGTTATAGAACCAATGAATATGGTAGATTAAATATATTAAAATGTACTTTATTAAATACACATAATTCCCCACAAAGGAGGGGGGGAAGGAGAACAATACAAAGACAGAAATATAAATCATATAAACATATATATCAACATCAAGACATATACACTTATTTAAAAGTATCAAATCAGAATCACATCCTCGTTAAGTAGGTGGAGTCATCAGAGATTACAGCTGGGCCAGGGTGAGCCGGTACCAATATGTATTTCTCTAATTGATCCACTACTATTTCTCTAATTGGTCCTTTTTTTTCCCAACTCCCCTTCTCCATCCCTTTCCTTTCCCTTCTCTTCCCTCTGCATAGGAAATAGTTAGGAATGATAGTTAAATCTATGTCGAGACCATTGGTCCCGTTTAGAGTATTCTCTGTATGGGCGGTTTTTTGACCAAATTTTTGTTTCTTTATTAAAACTCAATTGTGGTCGGCTACACAATAAATTGAATACAATGTGATGTAACCATATATGTGGATATATTAACTGTCTTTTATGTCTAGCTACATATGGCTACCTCTGTAAACACTGAGATAGGGGCCGATATATGGTTCACGTGGAATCCCTTTTTTACCGGCTGATCGGGTAGGTTGCCATGCGCTGAGTGACCTATTGTGTCCCCATAGGCGGGCATGCGATGTACAGAGGACCGTGCATCCTATAGTGATGACACGCTCCCTTGTTTACAAGAGATATGCTCCTCCTCCGCCAGCGCCATTCCATCTGCAGCCCTAGTGCTGTTCAGGCGTGGTGGGGTTGCTTAGCAACCCGAGTGGAGACGCTCTCCCTTGATTTTGACAGCTGTGTGTCGCGCCTACCGGCGAGCATGCGCAGTTGTACATCGGACTCCGTGACGTCATTGCCGGGCGTGACCCCTGCTGATGACGCCGGAGTTGACGACCTATATAGGCACATGCTGGACGCTATTGATGTGCAGATGGTGGAAGCGAGACACGGCATTCACTTGAGGTAAAGACTACAGGCTTTTTCAATCTCTCTCTTTACTATGTGCCATATATGTATGGGTCATAGCCTTTACATTTCAGTGGACTCTCCCCATGCTCCTGAGCCTATTGTGATAATGACCAAGGCATTTGGTGTTGTCAAGGGGGTTTTGAAGTCCCATATACTTGCCGCGGAGGCTATAGATATACTTGTAAGTGGAATCTCTTTATTGACACACTATTTTCTTACACATTTATAGGGATTGGTGAGTTGTTGGGTCCTCAACCCACATCTATATACGTTCTTCATGTTTGTTGTACACCTGTGCCTTGCTTGTCCACCCCACCATCTGACCATCACGCAGTTTCTGGCCACTAATACTGGTAGGTTGGTACAATTTTTCTATCCTCTTGATATCAGGATCCCTACATACATTTGTACATAAATGATATATCTCCCTTGCATATTTATGTAAATTTTGATGGACATACATCATTGAGGCATGTTTGTCCTTTACACTTTATACCCCTTATATACTCATTTTTTCTAATTACCATTCAGGCCAGACACCTTGTTCCAGCTATAATTTGCCTTTTGGTCATCCATGTCCGCCGGGGGGACTTAGTTGGCCTCCAGCATGGCCTATCCTTGATCTGATACCACCAGCCGCCCAGGTGGGAGTGTCCACGTCTACCTTGGCCTCTGTGTCAGTGTAGGTTACAATTTATTATGTACATGCAATGCATTTTGGATTATGTTACTATGTATGTGATATGGAGGGGATTTTCCCAATTGTTCCATACCGGACGTACACATACATCGGATATAGTTGTTTTATGGAATCTAAATACACGCAATATTGATATATGTATGGTAATTATGTATTTTTCAGCTACTTCGCAGTTTTCCTCTTTTACAAGCTCTATACCCCTGCGCCCCTGAAGAAGCGGTACACACCGCGAAACATGTCGGGTAGTGGGTAGTGGATCAATTGGAGAAATACATATTGGTACCGGCTCACCCTGGCCCAGCTGTAATCTCTGATGACTCCACCTACTTAAAGAGGATGTGATTCTGATTTGATACTTTTAAATAAGTGTATATGTCTTGATGTTGATATATATGTTTATATGATTTAAATTTCTGTCTTTGTATTGTTCTCCTTTCCCCCTCCTTTGTGGGGAATTATGTGTATTTAATAAAGTACATTTTAATATATTTAATCTACCATATTTATTGGTTCTATAACGGTACCCTATAAAGTCCCAAACTCATGCCCCATACCCCCAAGTCTCTGCTATTCTACTAGGAATGAGGTACCTAGAAGTATAAATGTACTTCCCGAACAATGAGCTAACCAATTTTGTTCTATTTTCAATCATTCCTATTTTTCTCAGTCACACTAGCTTTTATAAGTTTTAAGTGTGCGAAGAAACGGTGTTTTGGTATTTTTAATAATGCATTAGAATGTATTTATTTTTTACTTTTTAATGCCATAGTGTGTAATGGAACTTGCCCACAATATGTTCCTATTCATGGCAATTAAATAGGCCGTTCTCATCCTTGTATTAGTGGAGTAATCACCTGCTTTTAGGACCCAGCGGATGCCAGAGGGCTTTCCCTCTATAGATTTCCCTTGCTAAAGATGGCGCCATAGAGGCCTGAAGAAGGAGCGCATGCTCCGACAACACGTCGCCTACGTCATCACGTCCTTGCGTTACAACCGGGAGAGTGCCACCGGAAGCTTCACCTCTGTGTCCCCAGTGTTCGGGAAGCGCCGACTTCCATCGGGCTACAGCGAACAACTGCAGCGGACCGCTCCAGACAGTTTGAGGCACCCGGACGGACCAGTTTTCATGTCACACATTGCTGTTTTTCACCTACTCTATTGTGAGTATTTGGTGTATATTGATTTACCACATTAAACGTGGCTTACTGCACTTAGAGTGGCACCTGTCTTTTCTTCACGGTACCCTGCCAGTTCTCTTCTCGCTTGTGGCAGAGCAGCCTTCAGTGCTTAAAGACTTTTTTATATATACCTATGGACTTTCATGGACCTTTATGTGTATATGCATCATAGACCCTGTATTTATCCTATATGGTAGTAATTATTGGTATCCCTTATTTTCTTTGCGCCAGTATACCCATTGTGTTGTTTTTCACCATCAGGCTTCTGGTCTGATCTGGTCGTCTGTGCACATTTTTACCAGATTCTACAAGATTGACGTGATGGCATCCTCGGATGCTTCCTTTGGGCGTAAAGTTTTGAGCGTTGCGGTTTGTTGAAGAGACATTGTTTTCTCTTCTTAGGGTGAATTTGTTGTTCTGGGGTTAGCTCCTGTTGAGTTTTTGTTGCCCTGTTGGCCACGTTTTGTCCTGGCCTTGTTGGCACGTTACCGTTCTGTTGGTTGCGTCTTTTCCCACCACTCACACCTGCACTGCTTAGGGACATCCCAATAGTGATGAAACATGGAAGAGGCTGCGTCTGTCAGAGGACAAAAGAGAAAATAGAATTTTTGTAAGAACTTACCGTAAAATTCTTTTCTCGGAGTCCTCTGACAGACGCAGCCCCCGCTCCTCTATTTTGGGGTTGTTTGTCTTCCTGTACTGCTTGCTACAAAACTGATTAGTAAGCTCTAAGTGTCTGAGGGTAATGTCAAGGGGGACAGCTTCTAAGGTGTGTCTAGTTGAACCTTTTTAATGAAGTTTCACTACCTATCCTGCTCCTGCAGAGGGCGCCATTACCAAATAGTGATGAAACTTGGAAGAGGCTGCATCGGTCAGAGGACTCAGAGAAAATAATTTTACGGTAAGTTCTTACAAAAATTTTATTTTTCAATAACCTCATCGGTCAGAAATATTTGCCAAGGGGTTGTCCTGTTCAATGTCTACTTTCATACTAGGTTCTTCAGTAAATGGGAATCTTGGGGGCGCTGCCTGATCTGTACCGCAGTCAATAGAGCGCCAAGTTTGCACATCACTGAGCTCAGTCGCAGAATCGTTGCGGTCGTCACTTTCAGTGTCTGATGACGAATTTCCCCACAAAGTACGATCGCTCAATTCTTTGAGTAATTCCAATTCACTATCGCGGTTTTCTAGCTTGTCTAAAACCGCTTTTGACCTAAAGGAAGGCTTTTTGGACGCCATGAATGTTCTCAAGTTTCCAGGCAGAAAGAACAGTAAAAGTGTGCAGGCAGGGAACTGGATAGATCACTAGGGACAAAGCTCAGGTGAAATGGTTTCACACAGTACTGTAATCCTGACAGATTACAATGTGTGTGTCCTGTTTTGTTTAATTTTTTTAAATTCCTGCTGGGTTCTGCCCCCCTACATCGCGTTGCTCGCAGGGAAGGGAAGACTGCTGCCGGCATCGGCCGGAGAACACAGCAGGGGGACAGCGGGGGATTGCAGGCACAAGGTAATTATCACTACTGGGTAATACCAAGTGTGGCTTGGGGTTACCGCTTTTGGTACTGAAAATGAACCCCCGAGCCACACTCTGGATTACTTCCAGGGAGGTTAATGATGCCAGAACTATATGGTATTTGCCACTGACTATGCAGTTTATATCACTGTACTTTTGCTTGATTTTACCAAATCCTTTGAATTGGCCAGAATAATAAATTGAATTATTGTCCAAGTGCTTGATGCGCCTAAAGCCGTTATACGTGTTTACAAGCGTCAAGTGTTTTTTCTGCCAAAACTCCGCTGCCAGGAGAAAGACATCTATGAGAGATGGCCAAAGAGTCTAGTGTGCATGAGGCCTTACTGATCGGATCACCAGTGACAATACAAAGCCTAAAAAGAGAATAAATGTAGCTATTACATACAAGAATTGATAAGCTGCAATATAAGGTTTTCTTTTGGGATTAATCCCACTTTAAGATCTCTATATGGCATACGAACTATCGCCAGTTTAGAATTTGATGTACAATTCTATGGATCTAGGAAAAACCTTGTGTGTGGAGTTATAATTATGTAAATTAGATTGCAATAAACTGTGTTTTCCCATAGTTATTTCATCTTTTGGGTTACCATTGTTGTCTCAAATGCCCAGACAAAGCATGGAAGAGGGGCCATCTTGACAATGATCTCTGTATCTGTTGATGAGAGGTTTGCTTGTCTAGGTATGGCATATTTCCAGACATATTGGAACTTTCTACATAGGCATAGTTGTATGCATGTGGCTTGTGTAAAGCAACGTATGTGTAAAAAGATTTGCATGAAGAGATTTTTTTTTTTTGGAACGATGTTAGTTGCACAGCAAGAACAGTCCCAGATGGTCGATACTGGATGTTCGAGTAGCTATATCGGCTTGGAATACAGCAGCATTGCAATACAACAAGGGATTAAAAAACGTGAAATCTGTATATAAAGCAACAAAAAACAAAAACCTGTTCATGAAACAAGGGGGTTGATATACTAAAACTGGAGAACTCCAAGTCTGGTGCAGCTCATCACAGAAACCAATCCTCTTCCAGGGTTTTTTTTTGTCAAAGCTTATTTTAGAGCATAAAATACAGATTGTCCTGTTTTTTTTTCAATTTGTTTATATGCTTGTTGTGCACTGATTATTAGGAAAACTTCCCAGATTAATGCAAACAGTGAAACATGCCTGTGTAATGTGTATTGAAAATGCACAACTGGTAGATGGTGACAGTGATGTCATCCTACAATAGAAAGTGCCTAAAAAAGGACCTCTGTGACACGTATTATTTTAATGACCACTGCAGATCTGAAAATGAATAGGGATGACCATCAGGAAATGGCTGTTTTTCACTCAAAGTTTACACCAGAAACTTTTGAAGTTCAATGAATTAAAGTAACCCTCCTAAAACATCCTGTTATAAGCTTAACCTCTTCCTTAAAGTGGTTCTAAAGCCTCAAGGTTTTTCACCTTAATGCATTCTATCTATAAAGGTGAAAAAGCTTCTGTGCTGCAACTCCCCCGTTTAGACCCCCTTTTTCTTACCTGAGCCTAATTCGATCCAGTAATGTGCAAGACTCCTCATTGGACAGACTGATAGCAGCAGGGAGCCATTGGCAGTTTGTAGAACAATACAAAATGGAGGACAGTTTCTGCAGAAAGAGGGCTATCCCTGCTATGGACCCAGTAGTGTTTTGCTTGACTGAAACCTTTTACTGTACTGGTAGACGATGTAACATTCTTTAACCACTTGCCTAAAGTGCACTTTCACCCCCTTCCTGCCCAGACTGATTTTCAGCTTTCAGCGCTCTCACACTTTGAATGACAATTACTCAGTCATGCAACACTGTACCCATAAAAAATTTGTGTCCTTTTTTTCACACAAATAGAGCTTTCTTTTGATGGTATTTAATCACTACTGGGTTTTTTATTTTTTGTGCTATAAATAAAAAAAGACTGAAAATATTGTGAAAAAACGCATTTTTCTTTGTTTCTGTCATAAAATTTAGCAAATGAGTAATTTTTCTTCACAAATTTTGGCCAACATTTATACTGCTACTTATCTTTGGTAAAAATAACCCAAATAAGTGTATATTATTTGGTCTTTGTGAAAGTTATAGAGTCCACAAGTTATGGTGCTAATCATTGAAAATTGATCACACTTGACCACACCTGATGTACTGAAGGCCTATCTCATTTCTTGAGACACTAAAAAGTCAGGAAAGTACAAATACCCCCCAAATTACCCCTTTTTGGAAAGTAGACATTCCAATGTATTTAATAAGGGGCATGGTGAGTTTTTTGAAGTTGTCATTTTTTCCCACAACTCTTTGCAAAATGAAGATTTTTTTTTTTTACAAATTGACGTATTAACAGGTTATTTCTCACACAGCATATGTATACTTGCAACTACACCCCAAAACACATTCCACTACTCCTGAGTATGGAGATACCACATGTGAGACTTTTTCACAGCCTGGCCACATACAGAGGCCTAACATCCAAGTAGTACCGTCCGGCATTCTAGGAGCACAAATTACACATGTAATTTCCTGACAACCTATCGCACTTTTGAAGGCCCTGGAGCACTAGGACAATGGAAACCCCCATAAAATGACCCCATTTTGGAAAGCAAACAGCCCAACGTATAATTTTTGAGGCATAATGAGTCTTTTGAATATGTCAGTTTTTGGAAAATGTGGAAAGAAAATGAACACTTTTTTTTTTTTTTTACACAAAGCTGTACATGTATGCAATATTTCTAACACATCGCATGTACATAGAAAAAATTGCACCACAAAATACATTCTGCTATTCCTCCTGAGTATGGCGATACCACATGTGTAACACTTTTTCACAGCCTGGCCACATACATAGGCCTAACATCCAAGTAGCACTTTTCACAAAGTTGTCCATTTATCCACTTAAAGACTGGGCCTATTTTTGACACTTGGTGTTTACAAGCTAAAATCATTTTTTTTGCTAGAAAACTACTTAGAACCCCCAAACATTATATATTTTTTTTAGCAGAGACCCTAGAGAATAAAATGGAGATCGTTGCAATATTTTTTATCACACCATATTTGCGCAGTCTTCCAAATGCGATTTTTTTTTTGAAAAAAATTCACTTTTTTGAACTAAAAAATAAGAAAACAGTAAATTTAGCCCAATCTTTTTCCATAATGTGAAAGATAATGTTACGCCGAGTAATTTGATACCCAACATGTCATGCTTCAAAATTGCGCATGCTCACAGAATGGCGCCAAACATTGGTACTTAAAAATCCCCATAGGCAACATTTTAAAAATTACTGCAGGTTACTAGCTTAGAGTTACAGAGGAGGTCTAGGGCTCAAATTATTGCTCTCACTCTAACGATCGCGGTGATACCTCACATGTGTGGTTGGAACACAGTTTACATATGTGGGCGGGACTTGCGTATGCGTTTGCTTCTGCGCACGAGCTAACGGGGACAGGGCGCTTTAATTTTTTTTTTCCTATTTATTTTATTTATTATTTTTTTATTTTTACACAGTTTAAAAAAAAAAAATGTTTTGATAATTTTTATTCCTATTACAAGGAATGTAAACATCCCTTGTAATAGAAATAGGCATGACAGATCCTCTTTATTGTGAGATCTGGGGTTTATTGTGAGATCTGGGGTCAAAAAGACCTCACAACTACACTAAAAAAGAAAAAAAAAAAATTGTTGAAAAAGGAAAAAAAAAAAAAAAGCGGCCCTTTAAACCGGTTGCTAGGCAACGTCTTTTGACGTAGCTCCGGTCCTCCAAGACCATAGAGTCGAGTGAGGGCCATCTTGCCCTCACTCGACTTCCTGTCTCTGAGGATCCGGGACCGGATAGTTTTCCCCGCTGCCGGCGGGTCGGGTAAGCTGGGAAAACGTCTGGGACGCGGTAGGAGGGGGGGCACCTCTTCCCCTGCACCGTAAGGGTAATTCCGCAGCGAATCCGCCACTGGGACCACCCTTATCTGAAAGCCGACCGCCCGCCGTTTAAAAAAATACCGGGGTTATGGCAGCTATCTGCTGCCATAACCCCAGTATTTAGCTTTCAATGGCCGACGCATATAGTCGTTAGGCGGTCGGTAAGTGGTTGCATGTATATGGCAAACAGGTGACGATGACTGATGGGGTGACAGGTGAGGATGACTGATGGGGTGACAGGTGAGGATGACTGATGGGGTGACAGGTGACGATGATTGATGAGGTGACGATGATTGATGAGGTGACAAGTGACGATGATTGATGGGGTGACAGATGACAATCACTGACGGGGTGACAAGTGACGACGATTGATAGGGTGACAGATGACGATGACTGATAGGGTGACAGGTGACGGTGATTGATGGGGTGACAGGTGACGGGCGATGGTCACTGATGGGTGACAGGTGACGGGCGATGGTGCACGGCGGTACTGATGGCAGTCTCTGGTGACCGGTGAACTTTAGGCTACGTTCACATGTGAGCGTAGCAATCATGGGCAGAATAACTGCGATTCTGCCCGCGATCCAGAAATCATTGCAAATGGCGGGACACCTGTGCGTTGCCCGTGATTTGCAATAGCACCCCAAACGCTGTGCGATGTTGCTGCGATTTCCGCCTGCCGAATCGAGGTAACATCATGCAAACAACGCATGACGCCCCAAAGAAGCTCTTGTACCTTTTTTGGGCGTCATGCATTGTTTGCGCGATGTTACCGCGATTAGGCAGGTGGAAATCGCGGCATTGCACAGCGTTTGGGGTGCTATTGCAAATCACGGGCAACGCACAGGCGTCCCGCAATTTGCAATGATTTCCGGATCACATGTGAACGTAGCCTTATGGGTGTCAATTTCTGGGCACTGATGAGGTGACAGGTGCAATTGGGGGGGGGGCTGAGGACTGTGTGGGGACCTTTATTAGTGTGATTTTACTTTTGACATGTGTACAGAGCAGTAACTCACTGTTTCTAGCTCTGCTCTCCTCACACTGGAAGCTGTGTGAGGGGAGATAGAGCTAGTAACAGTGAGTTACTGCTCTTTGTTTACATTTTGTGATCGGCTGTGAATGGATTCACAGCCGATCACTTAGTAAACAGTCACTGTCAGTGACTGTTTACTACCGCCGGTGACAGCTGTGTTCCTACGGAACACAGCGCCACCGACATGACCGCGCTGCGCGCTCCCGATCGCGCATGCGCGGTCATCTTCCGGGCTGCTGTATTGTGATCGGCTGTGTCATTGGAACACAGCCGATCACGTGGGAAACAGCCATGCCCATTGGCTGTTTCCCCCCTGCCGGTGACACCCCGACACCAGCAGTGCAGGGCGGCGCGCACACGATCGCACGCCTGCCCTGCTATTCTGGGATCACGTCATATGACGTCTTCCCAGGATAATAGTCGCACCGCTCCGCTGTCAATTGATGGCGGGCGGGCGCCAAGTGGTTAAGGACTCTCTGGACCAAAATTTGGACGTTTATCCCAAAAATCAAGAGGAATTGGCTCCCATTATCCCCTAAAGCAGTGGCAGACATTGTCTTGTTACATAGTTACATAGTCAGGTTGAAAAAAGGCACAAGCCCATCTGACTCAACCAATAAAAAACAAAAAAAAAAGTAAAGAAAACCCACCCATACAATCCCATATACACAATCCTATACCCGCAGTTGATCCAGAGGAAGGCGAAAAACCCTCAGCAAAGTATAATCCAATTTGCTACAGCAGGGGAAAAAAATTCTTTCCTGATCACCTGAGAGGCAATCGGATATTCCCTGGATCAATTTTACCTATAAATATTAGTACCCATTTATATTGTGTACACCCAGGAAAGAATCCATGCCTTTTTTTAAAGCAATCTTGTGAGCTAGCCAGAACCACCTCTGGAGGGAGTCTATTCCACATTTTCACAGCTCTTACGGTGAAGAAACCTTTCCGTATTTGGAGACAAAATTTCCTCTAGATGTAAAGAGTGCCCCTTTGTCCTCTGTGTTGACCTTAAAGTGAATAACTCAACACCAAGTTCACTATATGAACTCCTTATCTATTTATACATGTTGATCATATCCCCCCTTAATCTCCTTTATTCAAGAGTGAATAAATTCAGTTCCTTTTAATCTTTTCTCATAGCTGAGCTCCTCAATGCCTCTTATCAGTTTGGTTGCCCTTCTCTGCACTTTCTCAAGTTCCCCGATTTATCCTTTTTAACCGCTTGCCGACTGCTCACAGTATATTTACTGCGGCAGTCAGCCCCTCACAGGCAGAGTGACGTAGGTCTACGTCGCTCGCCTGTGAGGCTCTGGGGAGCGAGCGCGCCCGCGCGGTCACGGACCCCCCCCCCCCCCCGCGCGTGTGACCAGCGGACCCGATGTCCGCCGGTCACTCGGCGATCGGCGGGGGAGAGGGAGAATGTCAGGCAGCTTGTGTAAACAAGCCACCTGTCATTCTCCTCGGTGTAAAGACACTGATCTACTATGTAGATCCGTTGATCAGTGTCCTTACAGCTCAAGCCACAGCCAATCACAGTAGAAAGCACGCCCCTAGGGACACACACAGCCCCTCCCTCCCAAATAAAGTTAACCCCTTCACTACCAGTGTATTTTTACAGTAACAGTGCATATGTATAGCACTGATTACTGTAGAAATGTCACTGGTAACCCCAAAAGTGTCACAAATGTCAGTCAAGGGTCCGATCTGTCCGCCCCAATGTCGCAGTACCGCAAAAAAAATCGCAGATCGCCGCCATTACACGTTAAAAAAAAAAAAACAAAAATGACAAAAATCTTTCCCTTTGTTAGTAAACGCGATAACTTTTGCGCAAACCAATCAAAATACGCTTTTTGCGATTTTTTTTTTTTTTTACCAAACATAGGTAGCATAAAACAAATTGGCTGAAAATTTAAAAAAATTTTGATTTTTACATTTTTTTTGGGGAATTTCATATAAAAAAATGTGAAAAATATTGTTATTTTTGCAAAATGTACGCTCTTTTTTTGTTTATAGCGCAAAAAGTAAAAATCGCACGGGTGATCAAATACCACCAAAAGAAAGCTCTGTTTGTGGGGAAAAAAGGACGTCAAATTCGTTTAGGTACAGCGTCGCACGACCGCGCAATTGTCCGTTAAAGTCACGCAGTGCCGAATCGCAAAATACCCCCTGGTCGTTTAGCAGGAAAATCCTCCGGGGATTAAGTGGTTAAGAACTGGTGCCCAAAACTGAACTGCATATTCCAGACGAGGTCTTACTAATGGTTTGTACAGGGGCAAAATTCTCTCTCTCTCTCTCTCTCTCTCTGGAGTCCATGCCTCTGTTAATACAAGAAAGGATTTTGCTTGCTTTGGAAACCGCTGCTTGGCATTGCATGCTATCATTAAGCTTATGATCTATCAGAACAACCAGATCCTTCTCTGCTATGGATTCCCCCAGTTCTTCTCCCCCTAGTATGTATGATGCATGCATATTTTTAGCCCCCAAGTGCATAACTTTACATTGATCAACTTTAAACCTCATTTGCCACATAGTTGCCCAATGAAACAGTGCCTTGAAGTCAGCTTGTAAGTTGGAGACCTCCTGTAAGGAAGTTATTCCAATGCATAGGGGCAAAACCAATAACCTTCCTTTTGGAAAAAGTCCTTGAGCCCCAAGCTCACTAAGACAGTCAACAAAAACCCTCTTCCCAAAGAATTTGCCCCCACTTCTGCAAGTGGGGGAATGCTTGATAGATTTTACGGCTTTGTTTGTCCAAAATATAGTTATAGTTAGTGAGGTTGAAAAAAGACATCAATCCATCCAGATCAACCCATTGTGTGTGTGTGTGTGTGTGTGTGTGTGTGTGTGTGTTTGTTGCTAACTGTACATTTGTATACCCCTTTAGGTTGTGGTCTTTAATGTGCCCATCTAATAGTTTTTTGAAACTATTGATGCTTCCTGCTGATACCACTGCTTGTGGAAGCGAATTCCACATTCTTACCGCTTTGACCGTAAAGAACCCCTTACATAGTTTAAGGTTAAACTATTTTGCTTCTAGTTTTAGTAAGTGGCCCCCTGTCATATTGTATTCTGTCTCTGAAAAGCTTGTTCCTTATGCTGTGGTCACCAGTACAGTATTTGTACATTGATATCATATTCCCTCTCAAGCATCTCTTTTCCAGAGAGAATAAGTTCAATGCTTGTAGTCTTTCCTCATAGCTGATGTCCTCCATTCCCTTTATTATCTTTGTTGCCCTTCTCTGTACTCTCTCCAGTTCTAGCACATCCTTTCTGAGGAACGGTGTCCAAAACTGGATGGCATATTCAAGATGTGGCTGGACTAGAGTCTTGTAAAGTGGGTGAATAATCTTTCTTTATTTCTGGAGTAAATCCCCTTTTTTATACATGCCAGTATTCTGTTGGCTTTGCTTGCAGCGGCTTGGCATTGCATGCCACTGCCAAGCCTGTTGTCCACTAGGACCCCCAGGTCCTTTTCCATTTTAGATTCACCCAGAGGTTCATAGTTACATAGTTACATAGTTACATAGTTAGTGAGGTTGAAAAAAGACATCAGTCCATCCAGTTCAACCTATGATGCGTGTGTGTGTTTGCTTTTAACCGTACATTGTATACCCCTGTATGTTGTGGTCTTTAAGGTGTCCATCTAATAGTTTTTTGAAACTATCAATGCTCCCTGCTGATATGACTGCTTGTGGAAGAGAATTCCACATCCTTACCGTTCTTACAGTGAAGAACCCCTTACGCACTTTAAGGTTAAACCGCCTTTCCTCTAGTTTTAGTGAGTGGCCACGTGTCTTATTGTATCTCCTTTCTCTGAATAGTTTGTTCCTTATGCTCGGGTCACCAGTACAGTATTTGTACATTGATATCATATCCCCCCTCAATCGTCTTTTCTCCAGAGAGAAAAGGTTCAGGGCTTGTAGTCTTTCCTCATAGCTGATGTCCTCCATTCCCCTAATTATTTTTGTTGCCCTTCTCTGGACTTTCTCCAGTTCCAGCACATCCTTCCTGAGGACCGGTGCCCAGAACTGGACAGCATACTCCAGATGTGGCCGGACCAGAGTCTTGTAGAGTGGGAGAATAATCTCTTTATTTCTGGAGTGAATCCCCTTTTTTATACATCCCAGTATTCTGTTGGCTTTGCTTGCGGCGGCTTGGCATTGCATGCCACTGCCAAGCTTGTTGTCTACCAGTACCCCCAAGTCCTTTTCCATCCTAGACTCACCCAGAGGTTCCCCCCCTAGTGAGTAGCTTGCTTTCTGGTTTCTGGCCCCCAAGTGCATTACTTTACATTTATCAACATTAAACCTCATCTGCCATGTAGTTGCCCACCCCGTTATTTTGTTCAGGTCTGCTTGCAAGGTTTCCACATCCTGCATAGAAGATATTGGCATGCCTAGTTTAGTATCATCTGCAAATACTGAGATTGTGCTAGATATCCCCTCCTCTAGATCATTTATGAACAAATTAAACAGGATTGGTCCCAGGACAGAACCCTGGGGGACCCCACTTTCCACACCCGCCCAATCCGAGTACTCCCCATTAATCACCACCCTCTGTACTCTCCCCTGGAGCCAGTTCTCTATCCAGTTACTCACCTTCTGATCCATACCTACCTTCCTTAGTTTGTACAGTAATCGTTTGTGGGGAACGGTGTCAAAGGCCTTTGCAAAGTCCAGATACACCACATCCACAGGCTTACCTTTATCTAGGTGGCTGCTCACTTCATCGTAGAAGGTTAATAGATTGGTTTGGCACGAACGATTTTTCATGAATCCATGCTGATTACTACTTATAATACCGTTTTCATTACTAAAGTCTTGTATGTGGTCCCTTAACATCCCCTCCAAAATTTTGCAGACTACAGATGTTAGGCTGACCGGCCTATAGTTACCCGGGATATATCTCGGCCCCTTCTTAAATATTGGTACCACGTTGGCTTTTTTCCAATCAGCTGGCACCATACCCGTCTGTAAACTATCCTTAAAGATCAAGAATAATGGTCTGGCGATCACCTGGCTGAGCTCATTAAGAACCCTCGGGTGCAAGCCATCCGGTCCCGGGGATTTATTTATGTTAAGTTTCTCTAGTTTGGCTCTAAGTCTATCTTCTGTTAGCCATGGTGGCACTTCCTGAGGTGTATTATTTAGTTCGGCCTTACAAGCTGGGTTTGTGTAGCCCCCCGATTCTTTTGTGAAGACTGACGAGAAGAAATGATTTAACACTTCCGCCTTTTCTCTGTCCTCAGTGGCCATATTTCCTTTATCATCTTTTATGGGGCCAATGTGTTCTGGTCTCGCTTTCTTACTGTTTATATACTTAAAAAACTTCTTGGGGTTCTTTTTGCTCTCCTCCGCTATATGTCTCTCGTGTTCTATTTTAGCCGCCCTGATTTCGTCTTTACATTTCTTATTACACTCTTTGTAGTGCTTAAATGCTGCCAATGAGCCCTCAGTCTTGTATTTTTTGAAGGCCTTTTCCTTAGCACTAATATGCATTTTTATGTTGGAGTTTAGCCATCCAGGGTTTATTTTTGCTCTTTTAAATTTATTTCCCTTTGGAATGCACTGGTCAATCCCCCTGTTTAGTATACTCTTGAAGCACTCCCATTTTTCCTCCGTGTTCTTTGTTCCCAGGGTTCTATCCCAATTGATATTTTCTAGCAGTGAGCGCAGTTTAGGGAAATTGGCTCTTTTGAAATTCAGTGTCCTTATATTACCCCTCTGCTTCCTATTACTGTAATTAATACTGAAACTTATTGACCTATGGTCACTGTTTCCCAAGTTGTCCCGTATTTCTATATCCGTGATCAGGTCTGTATCGTTGGTAATCAGTAGGTCAAGTACCGCATTGTTTCTTGTCGGTGCATTCACCATCTGACCCATGAAATTGTCCTGCAAAACATTTAGGAACTGCCTAGCCTTGGCTGAGTGCGCGGTTCCTTCTGCCCAGTCTATATCTGGATAATTAAAGTCCCCCATTATAATGACATTTCCCATCCTTGCTGCCAATCCTATCTGTAAAAGGAGGTCCGCCTCACCCTCCTCCCTCTGGTTGGGGGGCCTATAGCATACGCCCAATATTACCTTCCCCGCCGTGCCATCCCTTTGAAGCTCTACCCATAGGGATTCTGCCTCGTCCTTAGCTCCATTATTAATATCATCCCTCATATTTACCTGTATGCTGTTCTTAATATACAGACATACCCCTCCCCCTTTTTTACCTTCTCTATCTCTGCGATAAAGGGAATACCCCTGAATGGTCGCCATCCAGTCATGAGAGCTGTCAAACCAAGTCTCAGTTATCCCCACAAAATCTAAGTCCTCCTCAAACATCAGCAGCTCCAGCTCTCCCATCTTGTTGGCCAGGCTTCTGGCATTGGTATACAAACCTCTTAATTTTGATCGGTTACAAATATCCTCATTTGATGTTTTTAGGCTGCTCTCTTGAATTTTCCCCATACCCACACTGGGTATAGGAGCTCCGAACACCCTACCGCTAATGCCCCCATTTCTGCCCTCTGAAACTTGCTTTCCACTGGCTAATTCTACATCTGTACCCTCCCCCCCATTCCCTAGTTTAAAAGCCCCTCTAACTTTTTGGCCATCCTCTCACCCAGTACGGCTGCACCCACCCCATTTAGGTGCAATCCGTCCCTACCAAAGAGCCGGTGACCGACTGAGAAGTCGGCCCAGTTCTCCAGGAACCCGAAACCCTCCTTACTACACCAGCTCCTCAGCCACTCGTTCCCCCCCTAGTGAGTAACTTGCGTTCGTATTTCTGACACCCAAGTGCATTACCCTACATTTTTCAACCTCAAACCTCATCTGCAGTGTACTTACCCACCCCGTTATTTTGTTCAGGTCAGCTTGTAAGGTTACCATGTCCTGCATTGAAGATACTGGCCTGCTTAGCTTAGTATTATCTGCAAATACCAAGATTGTGCTAGATATCCTATCCTCCTAGGTCGTTTATGAATACATTAAACAAGATTGGTCCCAGGACAAATCCTTGGGGGACCCCATATCCGCCCAATCCGAGTACTCCCATTTATCACCACCCTCTGGACTTGCCCCTGGACCCCGTTCTCTATCCAGGTACTCATCCTATGGTCCATACCTACGTACCTTAGTTTCTCTAGCGCTCATCGACAGACGTAGTCCTCGGTGATACACCACCTTCGGGTTATGTTACCTCCGCAGGAGCAGGACTAGACAGGAAATTAAAAAGCTCTGGCCACACCCTAGGGGCAGTCCCAGAGGGTATATCCTCTCTCTCTCTGCCTCAGCAAATCAGTTATTTTCTGTCTAGTTAGGAGTAAGGACCTAGACACCTTGCTGGGATCTTAGGTCCTGGCAAGAATTTTTTCTTAAAGGATTTTTTTAGACAGCTTTTTCTCCAGTGTTCCTGTGAGATCTTCAAGCAAGAAAGCTGAACTGGGCGACGGGCTGGATGTTGAGATCCGGTGGTCACCCCAGTTCAGCCTACGAGCGCGTGCAGGCCATAGCTCCGCGCTGGGTCGGCCGTGACAAAGTCCCATTAAAAGGACTGAACCCGCGAGTTAAACGTCTCGCTGAAACGCCAAAGACCATGAGTCACGGCGTTCGTATCGGTCGACAGCCCTCCCGCCCCGGTGGAGAGGGGTACTGTCAGGAGTTGGTGCCCGCCTGGTTCCGGTATGGTGAGTAGTATGTTCCCCCTTTCCCCCTGACGGGTTTTGTGGTGAACGCGGGCCCCTCTCTGTATGGTAAGAAAGAGTCCTTTCTATCCTATAACATGTCACAGATCCTCCTACTTTGAGTGTGATTTTTTGTGTACAAAAAGCCAGGAGGCTTGGTTTGGGAGCTAACAATCTATTGTATACATGTTTAAAAGATGTAAACTGTGGCATTCTGGGAATCTTATGGGTTAAGTATAAGCTACCTACCAGTCAGAAGCCACGGACATGTAGACTGCCTTCCAAATCAGATCTCCAGCTATTAGCAGGCCTCCCGAACGGCCATGCGGTCCGCCAGGGCCGATACCGCCAACCACGCCATATCCCCAGGCAGAGACAGTGTTGTGTGCCCTGCAGCACACCGCCATTCAGCAGGCCGCCGCCATTTTTTCTTGCAGGATCGCACGAGCCGCCATTTTGGCGTAGCCTCGTGTCTCCAGCATGGGGGCGGCCATGTTTGAGGTGATCCTACACCTCGTGGAGCTTGGGGGAGGCGCCGGAAGGCGTGCAGAGGGGCGGAGCCGCCTCCTTTCTTCCTGTTTGTCAAGACAGCGCTGTAAGCTGTTGCAGTTTAACTCTGAGCATCAAGTGGTGAGCCTGGGGGTCTATCTCTCTCTCTCTCGATCGATAGCTAGCAGGTAACACTAAGGGGCTTTTTTGTGGCGCTGGGGGTCAGAAAAGAAAAAAAAAAAAAAAAAGTTTTTTTCTTTACTTTTGAATTATATTATCCAGGAAGTAACTGGAGTTATCATGGACCCTGCCACACATATTCCCCCACCTGTTTCCCTCGAGGGGGCCTCGGGACCCGCCGGTGCACAGAGTAAAGAGTCATTTACAGCAATTTTGGAGTCTATGGTGGCTCGGGTGGAGGCGGCCTGTCAGGGACGGGGGTCAAGGAAGCGACCCCCGCCTACCCCTATACTATCTGACACCTCTGACTCAGATTCAGAGATGGTCACGGCAGTTGCAGGTTCCTCTGCAAGGGTTGCTATCCCAGGTAAAGCCCCCTCAGAAAGTGAGGAGGACGCTTCTTCTCTTGCTATTATTCAGGAAGAAGCATTGGTGGACGCACTAGTTGTGGCAGTGCAAGAAACCTTAAAACTTGAGGCTTTACCGGCAGAGGCAACTGAAACAGAGATGCCTTTTGGTACTAATAAGCCCATCAAGACGGCGAAGGCTTTTCCTGTACCTAAATGTTTTGGTAATCAGATTAAAGGAGAATGGGAGCATTCTAAGCGTACCTTTACTATTTCCAAGCGTATTGCTAGACGCTATCCGTTTGAGGAATCCATCATTAAGAAATGGACGGTACCACCAATCGTGGATCCGCCTATTTCCAGGCTGAATAAAGCCACGGTTATTCCAGTGGAGGACACTTCGTCCTTTAAGGATCCGGTGGATCGAAAGATAGAAGCAGAGTCCCGCACTATCTTTTCTCTGATAGGGTCAGCATTTAGACCAGTAATCGTTATTGGTCTAGTTTCCCAGACACTTACGGAATGGGCGAAAATGGTACGCCAAGATCTTAGGGGAAAAGATATTCCCCAGGAGACATCTGATTTGATGGAACAGATCATACAAGGGCTACGGTTTATCTGTGACGCAGCCTTGGACACTACTCCCCTATTAGGGCATGCATCTAAGTTAGCAGTGATCCTCAGACGTGTGCTGTGGTTAAAATGCTGGTCAGCTGACCTAGGTTCCAAAAAGACCTTGACCAATCTCCCTTTTCAGGGGAATCGTCTATTTGGAGCCAACCTAGATGAAATCATTAAGGATGCCACTGGGGGCAAGAGCACTTTTTTGCCACAGGCTGCAAAAGCTAAGGGACCTCGCAACAAGCGAGGACCTTTCTTTACCGCCCATAAAGGGCGCCCGGCTGGTACTAGCGGGAAAGGCAAGACTCCTCCAGGAGGGTTCAAGAAGGGCTGGTCGGACAAGCAGAGGACCAACCCAGCCAAACCCGAAGTAAAGGAGTACACAGCCTGAAGGTGCGCCCCCACCCGGTTTTAGGGTGGGGGGACGTTTTCACCGGTATTCAGGACATTAGATCGAGCATCAACCACTACTACCGGTGCGATTCTTCCCTTCCAACATTTAAGTACCACAGGAAGCGGTAGTTACCGTTCCCTGAAAAGATCTTTTCCTTTACCTTTTCCTAAGATTAGTCCCGATACCTCACAGGAATCGGATCTGGTTGACCAGATAGGCCAAGTAGCCTCTAGTCGGGTGACTTCGGTCCCTGAGGTTCAACCAGAAAAGATCACCTTTCCTGATAACTATCAGGTATCTGATAAATGTGTGGGAACAGAAAACGACCAGACTTTCTCGGATGGTCGGGGCCAGATAGCTCTAGGGACGCCTGGTTCAGATCCAATCAGCGCCAGTGGTCCTAGAAATTCTAGGCTGGCCTCCTCAAGCCGGCCTGGCCGACTTGGACATGTTAGTCGCAGACGTTCCGTGGGAACTTCGTCTCAGGGAGTGTCTGTGGTCTCAAGGACCAATTTACCTTCGTGCTTTACAGTCGCTGGTTTTAATGGCCTGGCCATTGAGACCCAAGTACTGAAGGACAGAGGTTTGTCTACTTCAGTCATTCCTACCCTTATTAAAGCAAGGAAAGCGACTTCCAGCAAAGTCTATTATCACACATGGAAGACTTATATTGCGTGGTGCGAATCTTTAGGATTTCCTCCACGTACCTATTCGGTGACTCGAATATTGGCCTTTTTGCAACAAGGGGTTGAGCAGAAGCTAGCCTTGAGCACCATCAAGGGTCAAGTTTCAGCATTAGCAATCTTCTTTCAGAAGCCTTTAGCTACCAAATCCTTGGTGCGGAATTTCATCCAGGGGGTGCGGCACCTGGCTCCTCCAGTCCGCGCGCCCTTACCGCCCTGGGATCTTAATTTGGTTTGTCGGTTCTACAGAAACCTCCCTTTGAAAACATCAGGGAGATTCCCTTGCTTACTCTATCCCAGAAGGTGGCCTTCTTGGTGGCTATTACTTCTGCTCGCAGGGTGTCAGAACTGGCTGCATTATCATGCCAGTCACCATACCTACTGATTCATAGGGATAAGGTAGTACTTCATCCTAAGCCATCTTTTCTTCCCAAGGTGGTTTCAGATTTTCATCTGAATGAAGATATTGTACTACCTTCCTTGTGTCCTCAGCCCAAGCATCATCGGGAACATGCGTTGCATTCCTTAGATGTGGTTCGGGCAATCAGGGTATACCTGAAATCTACGGAATCATTCCGTAAGACGGATTCACTTTTTGTGATCACGGATGGCCCCAGAAAGGGTTTGCCTGCATCTGCCGCGACCATTGCCAAATGGATTAGACAAACGGTGGTACAGGCTTATTCTATTAAGGGTCAGAGTCCTCCGTTCCCTGTTAGGGCGCACTCCACTCGAGCGCTCAGTACTTCCTGGGCCTTTCGCCATCAGGCGTCAGTGGTCCAGGTATGTAAGGCGGCCACTTGGTCGTCGGTACATACCTTTACAAAATTCTATAAAATTGATGTGACGGCATCGGCGGATGCCTCATTTGGCCGCAAGGTTTTGCAGGCCGCAATTTGAGGAGACCGGTGGTCTACCTCGAGGGTTTTTTTTTTTTCTGTTTGGAAAAAAAAAAAAAAAAAAATTGTTTTCTCTTTTTTTTTGTTGAGTCTCATCATTAAGGATGAGCATTGTAAACTTCTAGTTGGCACCGGTTGGGCCTTCTAGATTGGGATTTGATTTCCATTTTCCCACCCCTCAGTTGTGATACTGCTCTGGGACGTCCCGAAGGTGGTGTATCACCGAGGACTACGTCTGTCGATGAGCGCTAGAGAAAAATGGATTTTTGTAAAATCTTACCGTAAAATCCTTTTCTCTTAGCTCATCGACAGACGTAGTCCCCGCCCCTCTGTTTTGGAGTTGGGTTGGGTTAAATTCTCTAAGCACTGCTTTTTCACATAACTGATTTGCTGAGGCAGAGAGAGAGAGGATATACCCTCTGGGACTGCCCCTAGGGTGTGGCCAGAGCTTTTTAATTTCCTGTCTAGTCCTGCTCCTGCGGAGGTAACATAACCCGAAGGTGGTGTATCACCGAGGACTACGTCTGTCGATGAGCTAAGAGAAAAGGATTTTACGGTAAGATTTTACAAAAATCCATTTTTGTACATTAAGCGTTTGTGGGGAACTGTGTCAAATGCGTTTGCAAAGTCCAGATACACCACATCCACAGGCTTTCCTTTATCTAGATGGCAACTCACTTCATCATAGAAGGTTAATAGATTGGTCTGGCAGGAATGAGTTTTCATGAATCCATGCTGATTACTACTAATACAGTTTTTATTACTAAAGTCTTGTATATAATCCCTTAACATCCCCTCCAAAATTTTGCAGAGTACTGATGTTAGGCTAACCGGTCTCTAGTTCCCCGGGATATATCTCTGCCCTTTTTAAATATTGGTACCACGTTGGCTTTTTTCCAATCAGCTGGCATCATACCCGTCTATAGACTAGCTGTAAAGATCAAGAAGAATGGTCTGGCTATCATCTGGCTGAGTTCTTTAAGAACCCTGGGGTGCCATCTATGTGGCCCGGTGATTTATTTATGTTAAGTTTTTTCAAGTTTAGTTCTAAGTCTATCTTCTGTTAAGCATGGGGGTGCTTCCTGAGGTGTATTATTTATTTTAACATAACAAGCTGGGTTAGTGTAACCCTCCAATTCTTTTGTGAAAACTGAAGAGAATAATTTATTTAGCACTTTCGCCTTCTCTCTGTCCTCTGTTGCCAGATTCCCTTTATCTTCTTTTATGGGGCTAATGTATTCTGGTCTCGCTTTCTTCCTATTTTTATACTTAAAGAATATACTCTCTTCCGCTATATGTCTCTTGTGTTCTATTTTAGCCGTCTTGATTTCGCCTTTACATTTCTTATTGCACTCTTTATATTGTTGGAATGCTGCCAATGACCCCTCAGCCTTGTATTTTTTTGAAGGCCTTTTCTTTAGTTTTAATATGCATTTTAATGTTGGAGTTTAGCCACCCAGGGTTTATTTTTGCTCTTTTAATCACTCTAAGACCGGAAGGATTTGCCCCCTTAATGACCAGGCCACTTTTTTCAACTTGGCCCTGCGTGACTTTAACTGACAATTATGTGGTCATGTGACCCCCCCCCCCCCCACACACACACCCACACACACCCACACACGCACAAATCGCTTTCTTTTGGTGGCATTTGATCACCTGTGCGATTTTTTTTTTTTTTTTACGAACTACGGGAAAGATTTGTCATTTTTTATTATTTATTTTTTTTTTACTAGTTATGTCGGCAATCTGCAATTTTTAGCAGGACTGCGACATTGCAGCAGACAGATCAGACCCCCTAACTGATATTTTTGACACTTTTGGGGGGACCAGTGACATTACTAAGTAATTACTAAAAATATGCACTGTTGCTGTAATAATGCCATTGGCAGGGAAGGGGTTAACCCTGTGGGTGATCAAGGGGTTAAATGTGAGCCTAGGGGGGAGTGATTCTAACTGGGGGGCGTGGCTTCTGAAATTACCATAGAGACGTGAGCCTATATAGAAGGATCACATGGGCTCTATGATCATACCAGGGAGAAGAACGGTCAGCTGTGTTTACAACAGCCGACCGTCCTTCTCTCTCAGCGGGAATTTATCGCGGGTGTCAGGCGGCAATCGGAGCCGCCTGACCCGTGCATCGGGTTCCCTGCTGCACTCGCACCCTAGCTCCCTGCTCGTGACCGCCATACAGTTATGGTGATTCGCGTAGGAGCGGGTACCTGCCGCTGTACATCTGCGGCGGGCGGTCGTAAAGAGGTTAAATGTATTCCCTTTTGGGATGCACTGGCCAATCCCTTTATTTAGTATGTTCTTGAAGCACTCCCATTTTTCCTCCGTGTTCTTTGTTCCTAGGGTTCTATCCCTAGGGTTCTATTATACTGAAACTGATTGACCTATGGTCACTGTTTCCTAAGTTGCCCTGTATTTCTATATCAGGTCAGTATTGTTGGTAATCAGTAAGTCTAGTACCACATTGTGTTTTGTTGGTGTGTTCAGCTCACCATCTGACTCATGAAATTGTCCTGCAAAACATTTAGGAACTGCCGAGCCTTAGGCGAATGCGCGGTTCTTTCTGCCCAGTCTATATCTGGATAATTAAAGTCCCCCATTATAATGACATTTCCCATCCTTGCTGCCAATCCAATCTGTAAAAGGAAGTCCACCTCCCCCTCCTCCCTCTAGTTGGGGGGGGGGGGGGGTCTATAGCATACGCCCAATATTACTTTCCCCATAGTGCCTTCTCTTTGACGTTCTACCCATAAGAATTCTACCACCTTCTTAGCTCCATTTGTGATGTCGTCCCTCCTATTTACCTGGACACTGTTCTTAATATACAGACATTCCCCTCCCCCTTTTTCTACCTTCTTCATCTCCGAGATATAGGGAATACCCCTGAATGGTCGCCAGCCAGTCATGAGAGCTGTCAAACCAAGACTCTGAAATCCCCACAAAATCTAAATCCTCTTCATACATTAGCAGCTCCAGCTCTCCCATCTGGTTGGCCAGGCTTCTAGCATTGGTATACAAACCTCGTAATTTTGTCCAGTTGCATACTGTATCCTCTTTCAATGTTTTTAGGCTGCACTTGCGATTTGTCCCCCTACCCACCTTGGGTTTAGGAACTGTGAGTACCCTACCGCTAGTGTCCCCATTACTGCCCGCTGAACCTTGCTCCCCGCTGGCTAATTCTATATCTGTACCCTCCCCCCCCCCCCATCACCTAGTTTAAAAGCCCCTCTAACTTCTTGGCTATCTTCTCTCCCAGTACAGCTGCACCCTCCCCATTTCGGTGCAAACCGTCCCTAATAAAGAGCTGGTAGCCAACTGAGAAGTCGGCCCAGTTCTCCAGGAACCCGAAACCCTCCTTACTACACCAGCTCCTCAGCCACTTGTTTACTTCCCTAATATCCCGCTGCCTCTCTGGCGTGGCTCGAGGTACAGGTAGTATTTCTGAAAATGCTACCTTTTGGAGGTCCTACTCCTCAATTTAGCTCCGAAGTCCCTGAAATCGTTTTTTAGGACTCTCCATCTCCCTCTGACTTTGTCATTGGTACCCACGTGTACCATGACAGCTGGGTCTTCGTCAGCCCTACCCAATAATCTGTCCACCAGATCCGTGATGTGCCGAAAGCGAGCCCCCGGTAAACAGACCGTTTGGCACTTGCGATCTTTTTGACAGAATGCCCTCTCTGTCCTTCTAATAATTAAGTCCCCTACCACCAGAACCTGGCTTTCCTGACCCTTAGCCTTGTTCCTGCCCTTACTGGAGGAGTTCAACCCCTGGCAGCTAGGGGCATCGCTTTGCTACAGCAATGCTGGTCCCTGACTAGTTTCCCCAACATCACGCAACAGGGCATATTTATTGGTATGCTCCAGCCCAGGACCAGCCTCCTTGCCTTGTTTGCTTCTACCCTTCTTAACTGTCACCCAGCTACTCTGCTCTGGTGTCTTTACTCTTGTCTCTCTGCCCGCCTCTATGCTGGCCCCTGCTGGCATCTGACGGGTACATTCCCAGCTTTCCTTCAGTATGGAGATTCCAAAATGTTGCATTCATTGGCTACAAGTTGGCCCCAGTTTCCTAGGTCTGTAAGATGACCACCTGGCCCTCTGCCTATACATTTGCTAGACTGAGCTTGAACAGAAAGTTCTGCAGGTGGCCCTGTAAGAGCCTCGTCATTGATTTTATTTTCCTATGTTAAGAGAACAGTTACTGTTCGGCCGGTTAGCTGTTTACTGTTGCCCACTCTTCATTTCCTTGTTTTTGGGCATGCCAGTAGTCAAACTCTCCTGTGAGGTAGGATTTTTCACTTAACCTGTGAAATTCCTATCTTGCACACAAGTCCCTCCTCTCAGGTTTCGGACTAAACTGAAGTACTGGTAATGGGAGTGGTTCTACTGGGCGGTGTCAAGATTTGCTATTTTTCAGTTTTCAATCACCTGGAAGTGGAGCATAACCCAACAGTCTAAGAATTATTTCTCCTCTGTCCAGTGATGAACTCCAAGAAAGGTATGTCCAGTTTTACATAATATTAAAGATTACTGCTACTTCTCTTTTAATGTGAAGTGTTCTTGTACTGTATAAGGAGATAATGTTCACAGTATACTTCATAGCATGTTCATAAATGATGAGGTGCTGCTTTAAATGGGTGACCCAATAAAGCACAACATTTCACCAAAAGACACCGTATTTGTGTACTTATAATATTCTAGTGTAGACAAACTGATGTAGGAGTGAGAAGCCAGTTAATATGCAGGCGATAATCCATCTTGCTATTGCTTCAATAGATTTTCCTGTACATTAAAGTGGTTTTAAACCTCAGACATGAAATCTAAACAAAGCACATATTTTTGTAGTGTTTACTTGCCCCTCTCCAAAGCACGAAGTGTCATTTCTCTCCACTGTCTAGTTCCTCTGTTATCTGCATGAGTCTTCTGCATGAGTCTTATCTGACAAGTTTTCCTGACACCAAGAGCTAAAAAGGTGACAGGGGAGGGAGCCTCAGCTCTGTTCCTGTGGGCTGTGTGAAGGGAGGTGTGTCTCTTTCCTCCAGTCAGTTCCCAGAGCTCTTGTAGGGTGTGGATTTTGATTTGATTAAATAAGGGGTTAGGAACATGATTTACTGTCTTTGTCCCTTTTGGGGAAGATGTGCCCTTACGATTTGTCATGGCAACAATTGTAATTTCTCTATCGCTCATTGACAGACGTAGTCTTCTTGATTCTCAAGAGCTGGGTTATGTTGTCTCCGCAGGAGTAGGACTAGGCAGAATGACAAAACGTTCTGGCTCCACCCTAGGGGCAGTCCCTGAGGGTATATCCTCCCTCTCTCTGCTACAGGGAATCAGTTTTTTTCTGTCTAGTCAGGAGTAAGGACCTAAGTTCCTTGCTGGGATCTTTTGGTCCTGGCAAGACTTTTTTTCTTTAAGAAAAGACATTTTTTAGGTAGTTTTCTCCAGTGTTTTTTTCCTGTGAGATCTTCAAGCAAAAATGCCGGACTGGGCGACACTTGTGGTCACCCCAGCCGGCCTACGAGCGCGCGCAGACCATGGCATTGCGCTTGGTCGGCCGCGACATATTCAAGTAAGTATGCGGGGCCGGGCGACGGGCTGGATGTTGAGATCCAGTGGTCACCCCGGTTTCTGCCTAAGAGCGCGTGCAGACCAGTGCGCTGAGTCGGCCGCGACGGAGTCCCAGTAAAGGGACTGACTTTGCGAGTTAAAAGCTCGCTTGGACGCCAGGTACCAGAGAGTCGAGGCGTCCACAAACCCCCACCCCGGTGGAGAGGGTATTGTGAAGAGAGGGTGCCTGTCGGTTCGGTATGGTGAGTAAACGTTCCCTTTTTTCCTCATTATGAGGCAGTATATATTATGGGCCCCTCCATATATGGTCAGTATATATCTGATACTTACAAGTCCCCCTTGTAATACAGCATGTGTTTGTGGGAAGTGGACTTGGTTCAAGAGCTAACACTCTACCCAGCAGACTGTAACATTACAGCAGACATATGAGGTATAATCCTACCTTATGTGCAGTGTATCTCTGTAGATCCATATGTCACCTCTTAGCAGAGTGCAGGTGGATGTGCTGGGAAGACGATATCGGCGGTCCGCCGCCATTTTGCCGTAGACCGAATGCATGTATGTCCTCAGGTCACGCCGGCCGCCATGTTTTTGGAGTCTTATGTCTCTTCTATGGGGGCGGCCATGTTTTGTGAGCCCAGCTACCTCGTGGAGGGCTGGGAACGCCGGAAGGCGTACACAGGGGGCGGAGCCACGCCTTCTGCCCGGGAAAAAGCAAACAGCTCCTTCCAGTCTGTGTAAGACAGACGCTGACTGCAGTTTGTTGGAAACTGCACTGCATCGGTTGGTGAGCCTTGGGGGTCCCTCTCTCTCTCTCTGGGATCGAGAAGCAGGTACTCTGAGGGGCGCTATTGCGCTAGGGGGAGACACACAAAAAAAAAAAAAAAAAAGAAAAAGTTTTTTGTTTTTGCTGGCAAAGGTGTCCTGAATTAACATGGACCCTGCCACTCATGTATCTCCTCCGGATCCCCTCGAGGGGTCTGCGGGATCCTCCAGCACCCCATTGACAATTGAATCTTTGTCAGCTATTATGGAAACTTTTGTGTCCCGGGTGGAAGTGGCTTGTCAGGGACAGGGCGCAAGAAAGCGACCCCCGCCTAACTCCTTATTATCGGAAACTTCGGATTCAGACTCTGAGCCTATTTCTGCAGTTGCAGGTACTTCATCTGGTATTGGTGTCTCGGGTCCTGTCTCTTCAGACAGTGAGGAGGATGTTTCGGCATCCGCCATAGCCCGAGAGGAAGCGTTGGTAAACGCACTCATTGTATCTGTTCAAGAGACTTTAAGGTTACAGGGTATTCCATCAGAAATAGCTGAAACTGAGATCCCTTTTGGGACTAAAAAGCGCATCAAAGTGGCGAAGGTTTTTCCATTGCCCAGATGTTTTGGCAATCCAATCGAAGAAGAATGGCGTCTGCCAAAACGCACTTTTAATATTTCTAAACGCATTGACAGGCGTTATCCGTTTGAGGAAACCCTTATTAAGAAATGGACAGAACCACCTGTGGTGGATTCACCAATTGCTAGATTGAATAAAGCCACGGTTATTCCTTTAGAAGACGCTCCGTCTTTTAAAGATCCAGTGGATCGCAAGATAGAAGCTATGTCTCGCACCATGTTTTCCTTGATTGGATCAGCTTTCAGACCAATAATTGCTATTGGTCTGGTCTCGCAGGCTGTAACTGAATGGACCAAGTGGTTACGCCGGGATTTAGAAGAAGTCCCTCAGGCGGTATCAGATTTGTTGGAACAAATGATACAGGGGTTACAGTTTGTATGTGATGCGGCGTTAGACGCCACTCCATTAATGGCGCGAGCATCAGTCTCAGCAGTGGTTCTCAGGCGTACACTGTGGCTAAAAGGTTGGTTAGCCGACCAAGGTTCCAAAAAAAGCATTGGCTAATATCCCCTTTTCAGGAGAGCGTCTATTTGGAGCCAACTTAGATGAGATCATTAAGGATCTCACCCGTGGAAAAAGCACCTTTTTACCGCAAAATTTTAAAGGTAGAGGAACTCGTCAAAGACGAGGGCCTTCTTTTTCTGCTCACAAGAGGTTTTTTCGTCCAGCGGGTGAAAAAACTAAGTCCTCCAAAGCTCCTGCAGGAGGCGTCAGGGGTCGTTGGTCGGGCAAGCAAAAGCCCGCCCCCTCTAGACCTGAAGATAAACCATCCAAAGCCTGAAGGTGCGCCCCCACCCATAACTGGGGTAGGGGGACGTCTTCGCCGGTTCCCGGATCCATGGCTTTCCAGAATCCCGGACAAATGGGTTTGCGAAGTCATAAGGTCAGGGTACAAGATCGAGTTTCGATCTCTCCCACCGGCGCGATTCTTCCCTTCCAATATCCGTCTATCCGCAGACCGTTTAGAAGATCTGCGGAGAGCAGTCACAGATTTACTACAACAAGGAGTGGTAGTCCACGTTCCTTGGACAGAACGGTTTCAAGGGTTTTATTCAAACCTGTTTACAATACCCAGGAAAGAGGGCAAAGTGCGTCCAATTCTGGACTTAAGAGCACTCAATTCTTTCGTCAACATAAGAAGATTCAGAATGGAGTCCATTCGCACGGTAGCAGCCTTCCTGCATCCAGGGGATGTCCTAGCGTCCATAGACATCAAGGACGCCTATCTTCACATTCCCATTTTCGCAGGACATCAGCGTTTTCTACGCTTTTCCGTAGAGGAGAACCACTATCAGTTTGTGGCGTTACCTTTCGGTCTCGCCACGGCTCCGCGGGTCTTCACAAAGGTGTTGGCCCCAATGTTGGCACTTCTGCGCCAAAGAGGTATATCGATTCTAGGTTACCTAGACGATCTTCTGCTTCATGCAGAGTCTCCTCAGACCTTGCTACAAAACATAGAAATTACTATGATTTCTTTACAGGAATTCGGGTGGCTGGTGAACCAGCAAAAGTCATTTCTGGTTCCCACCCAGAGGCTCGAATATCTGGGTCTAATTCTAGACACAGTCAGGACGAGAGTTTTCCTTCCGGTAGGGAAATTTCGAAAGATTCAATCAGCAGTCCAGTTGTTACTGTCCAACAGCTGGTCTTCCCTTCGGACGTGCATGAGGGTTCTGGGGTTGATGGTGGCTTCATTCGAAGCAGTCCAATTTGCCCAGTCCCATACCCGAATTCTTCAGCAAGAGATTCTTCTCAGATGGAATCGGAATCCGGAATCCCTGGACAATCAGATACGATTGAGCAAACAGACCAGAGAGTCTCTGGTTTGGTGGCTTCGGTCTCCAATGCTCAGCCAGGGAAAGTCATTTCTGCCAATATATTGGACGATAGTGACCACGGATGCCAGTCTATCCGGATGGGGAGGAATTCTTGGTCAGTTATCTGTCCAGGGACTTTGGTCCCCGGAAGAATCCAGGTTACCGATAAATGTATTGGAACTGAGAGCGATCAGACTTTGTCTGATTCACTGGACCGAGCAGCTCCAGGGCAGCCCGGTTCGGATCCAGTCGGACAATGCCACGGCCGTGGCTTATGTCAATCATCAGGGGGGCACCAAGAGTGTCCGAGCGGCCAAAGAAGTGGCTTGCATTCTTCGCTGGGCGGAACGATTTGTTCCAGCAATCTCTGCGGTGTTCATTCCGGGGGTGGAGAATTGGCAGGCAGATTATCTCAGCCGTCAGACCCTGGATCAGGGGGAATGGTCCCTCCATCCAGACGTTTTCCACCAGTTGTGCCTACGGTGGGGCACCCCGGATGTGGATCTGTTGGCATCACGATTCAACAGGAAAGTTCAGAGATTCGTGGCTCGCTCCCGCGATCCTCTAGCAGAAACCGCAGACGCACTGATCGCCCCGTGGGGGCAATACCAGCTAATATATGCCTTCCCTCCTCTCGCGTTACTGCCAAGACTTCTTCGCAGGGTAGAGGAGGAAGGAATCCCAGTAATCCTGGTAGCTCCGGACTGGCCTCGTCGAGCTTGGTACGCCGACATGGTCAGACTGGTGGCGGACGTCCCATGGAGACTTCCTCTCAGGGAGGATCTACTGTCTCAGGGACCGATCTTCCATCCTGCTTTACGATCGCTGGCTTTAACGGCCTGGCTATTGAGACCCAGGTGCTGAAGGACAAAGGTTTGTCAGCTTCAGTTATTCCTACTCTAGTTGAAGCAAGGAAAGCGACTTCCAGAAAGATTTATCATCGCACATGGAAGTTCTACATTGCATGGTGTGAACCTTTGGGGTTCCGTCCTCGGTCTTATTCGATTAGTCGAATATTGGCTTTTCTGCAACAAGGGGTTGAGCAGAAACTGGCCTTGAGTACTATCAAGGGTCAGGTCTCAGCATTAGCCATCTTCTTTCAGAAGCCTTTGGCTACTCATTCCTTGGTGCGGAATTTCATCCAGGGGGTGCGACATCTGGCTCCGCCAGTGCACGCGCCGTTACCCCCCTGGGATCTTAATTTAGTGTTGTCGGTTCTTCAGAAACCTCCCTTTGAAGATATTAGGGAGATTCCTCTACCCACGTTGTCCCAGAAGGTGGCCTTCTTGGTGGCTATTACTTCTGCACGCAGGGTGTCAGAACTGGCCGCATTATCTTGTCGTTCACCATATCTGGTGGTTCATAGAGATAAGGTGGTTCTTCGTCCGAATCCATCCTTCCTACCAAAAGTGGTTTCAGAATTTCATCTGAATGAAGAAATTGTATTACCTTCCCTGTGTCCTAAGCCCAGTCATCCTCGGGAATTTGCTTTGCACTCCTTGGATGTGGTCCGGGCGATCAGGGTATACTTGAAAACGACAGACTCGTTTCGCAAGACGGATTCACTTTTTGTGATCCCAGATGGACCCAAAAAGGGGTTGCCTGCATCTGCCGCGACCATTTCCAGATGGATCAGACAGACGGTAGTACAGGTTTATTCTATTAAGGGTCGGGAGCCCCGTTCCCTGTTAAGGCGCACTCCACTCGGGCACTTAGTGCGTCATGGGCCTTTCGCCATCAGGCGTCAGTGGTCCAGGTGTGCAAGGCGGCTACCTGGTCGTCGGTGCATACCTTCTCTAAACATTATAAAGTTGATGTAATGGCATCGTCTGATGCCTCGTTTGGCCGCAAGGTTTTGCAGGCCGCAATTTGAGGAGACCAGTGGTCTACCTCGAGGGTTTTTTCCGTTGGAAAATTTTTTTCTTTAGCCTCATTCTTTGTTTATAATGAGCCTTTAAAACTTCTAGTTTGGCACCGGTTGGGCCTTCTAGATTGGATTTGATTTTGTCAATCCCACCCCTCATTTGTGGCACTGCTTCTGGATGTCCCAGCTCTTGAGAATCAAGAAGACTACGTCTGTCAATGAGCGATAGAGAAAAATGGATTTTTGTAAGAACTTACCGTAAAATCCTTTTCTCTTAAGCTCATTGACAGACGTAGTACCCGCCCCTCTATCATTGAGTTGGGTTGGGTTAAATTCTCTGTACTGCTTTAAACAGAACTGATTCCCTGTAGCAGAGAGAGGGAGGATATACCCTCAGGGACTGCCCCTAGGGTGGAGCCAGAACGTTTTGTCATTCTGCCTAGTCCTACTCCTGCGGAGACAACATAACCCAGCTCTTGAGAATCAAGAAGACTACGTCTGTCAATGAGCTTAAGAGAAAAGGATTTTACGGTAAGTTCTTACAAAAATCCATTTTTGGACAAAAAGGTTTCACTTCCTGTAAAATCATTGGACTGGAAGTGAATGGAAACATTTTTTAGTGGGGACTGAGAGAAATGAACACCTAACCCTTCCAAACAATATCTAAAATAAAAAATAAATATTTTTTTTTAGGAAGTTATAAGTTTATACAGTGTATAAATGATTGCTTTTGATTATAGCCCCCTTCTCACCAAGCTGTCTGCTGAACAAAAATGCATCGTCTGTTTTACAAGCATTTTCTATCTCCATGGGATTGATTTAACGTGTTTGCAAAGTGCACGGACATGCCTTTGTATACAGTTTAAGCAGTGCTCTCGAAGTATATATCAAAGCTGTAGAAAATGTATAGCACTGCTTTAGAAATGTGACAAAATGTAGGTGTTTCTATGACATGTTTTATTTTATCCATAGAAGCAAAGAGGAGTAATTTTTGTAACGACGTTCCAAAATTATTTTTTTTTTGCATTCCCTGCATTATGGTAAAGGTTTTACCTAGGGATGCACCGAAATGAAAATTTTGAGCCGAAACCGAAAATGCAGGATGCCATTGGCCGAAAAACGAAACCGAAAATGACTTTTTCCCCAAATAATTTTAAAATAGGTAGAAGAGGGGCATACGCCAAAAACAGGCAGCGACGTACACCTGTCGCTGCCACCCTGTCACAGTATATGTACTGTGATAGGTTGGCAATAGGTTAATTTAATTACCAATGGTATTAGTATTATGCAGCATGAGGGGGTTAATGTATTGTCACTGATGAATTAGTGACCAACCAGTGGCAGTTAATTAACCCCTTTGTGCTGCATTAGTGCAACCAGTAGCAGTGCAACCAGTGTTAATTAACACTGATACTATGTGCACTAATGCAGCACAAAGGGGTTAATTAACTGCCACTGGTCGGTCACTAATGCATCAGTGACAATACATTAACCCCCTCATGCTGCATAATTAATACTAATACCAATGGTAAGCTGCCTCACCCCTCCCCCTCCCCCCCCCCCCCCCATCAGCCTCAGCGTCCCTCTCTGTCCATGAATGAAGTGACACACCGGGAGGGAGGGCGGGGGGAGCGGCCGCTAATATCTGTAACTATGTGAGCCTTAACTTCGTTCATTCATATACATCGTGAATTGAAGAGGACACTCCGGGGGGGGGGGGGCGAGCGGCCGCCAATAGATAGCACTATGTGATGCTTCCCTGTCAGCTCAGTGGTACTGTGTGTGAATGAGAACTGAGCTGACACCGGGCGGGGGGGCGGGAGGAGCGGCCGCTAATAGATACAACTATGTGAGCCTTCACTTCACTTACATGTCAGGCACGTATCTCCTCTGACATGTAAGTGAAGTGAAGCTCTCACATAGTTGTATCTATTAGCGGCCGCTCCTCCTGCCCCCCCGCCCCCCCGCACGGTGTCAGCTCAGTTCTCATTCACACACAGTACCACTGAGCTGACAGGGAAGCATCACATAGTGCTATCTATTAGCGGCCGCTCGCCCCGCCCCCCCGCCTGGTATGTCACTTCATTAATGCACAGATATCGTAGTAGGGACGTCAATTGAGAGGCAGGCGGCCGGCCAGAGGCGGGACTTTTAAAACCTGCCCTGCGCTGCGCCCTCCTCCTTCCTCACGGCGGCCATATTAATTTCGGCACTGTTAACCCATTATTGGCTGAAATGATATAGGCTCATTTTCGCCCGATAATTTTGGTGGCTGAAATTTCGGTGCATCCCTAGTTTTACCACTTATTTCCCCCCCAGCTATTTTCTCCCCTTCCCAGCTCTTTTCTTCCCTCTTTCTACTTTCACAGGAGATTGACTGACTGGTTTCACACAATGCACTGCTGTGTACCCACTGTTTCCCATAGGCTTTTATTATCTTCTGTGTTTTTGGTGCATTTTCTGAAAGTGCACCAAACTGAAAATTTGACATAATGGAGTCTATGGGAAGCCGTGGGTAACCCGGAGAAAATCCGCGAGTACATTGTGCTGCATCTTTTCTGTGGCCAAACCCTAAAAACAGATGAAACGTGTAACATGTTCTAAAGGTGAAATTATCTTTTAAAGTGAAACTTCATTTCCTTCATATTAAAACTTTTCATTAACTTTTTACATCTCTGCAGTTACTTCCTGGTTTCCAGGCCTAGGCAAATGAGGTTCTACACCCCAGGAGTCTTCAGGAGGGGACAAAATGTTTTCTTAACTAAGCACACCCTCCTGCTTGCATACCTGAGCGAGGGGCAGATAGATTCCAGGAAGTAAATGCTACATTGACAGCCAGAAACGCTAGGGGGTATTTTTCAAAGTGATTTCTTTGCAAAATAAAGCATGGAGACATGGATGGATGGGGGAGTTTGCATTGAATATTAAAACATTTATAGCATTTTGCAAATGCAGATACTACTTGCTGGCGCTACGGAGAAGATAGAGGAACACTTTTTCATATATTTTGGCTATGCCCTCGAATACAGCCTTATTGGCTAAATGTATGTAAGTTGATCAAAGACCTTACTGGTCTATCTCTTGATCAGCATCCAGGAGCTTGCCTAATTGGTCTTTGCCTTTTCTCTAAAAACAAATAATCCGTGGTAAGGCATTTGTTAAATGCGGCCAGGGCTTGTTTGCCAGCACATTGGAAATCCTCATCTCCACTTACTGTAGTTCAATGGATTAGAGCAGTAAATGAGATAATGAGAATGGAGTAACTTACGGCATCATAAAACAGGCAGGAGGCCCGTTTCTGCAAAACATTGTCACAATGGATCTATTTTACATTATCAGCAAGATGTCAGATGCTTGCTGAAAATGGACCTGGGTCTGATTAGAAAGTAATACTGTGGAATAGGGCTAAACGATAGTCGATATGATATCGACTATCGTTCTGCGGTCGTGGGTGATATTCATATCGCCGAAGACACTATATTTAGTATAGGCAGGGAGAAGTCGGGACTCAGCAGGGGGAGGACTCGGACTCGGTGTTTACATCTGTCCCACACGTTCAGCAGTGAGCAGCGCGCCGTGAGCAGCTGCACAGCTAACCAATCACGAGTGCCTGCACACCTGATTGGTTTGCTGTGCCGCTACTCACGGTGTGATTGGTTCGCTGTGCCATTGAAGAAAACTAGCTGCAGGGCGGTGACTGAACGTGTGGGCTGCAAGGAAGTCGAGTGAGTCACTGTGTATGGCTGTTCTTCTACCGGCTCCTAGTCCTCCTACCACCACAGCACCACTGTGAGTCCCGAGAGTGAGAGACTGATTCCACACTGTCACTGAGAGTATACCATTATTAACCCTGGCCTGCCCTGTATCTGCAATTACAATCATAAGGCTGTGCTGCTGCCTGCATGCCCTGCTGCAATATGATTTCCATCCATTCCCAGCATCTTTCCCTACAGTGTCAGTAACATTAACCCTGGCTGTCCCGGACTCCCAGTGCAGTATATATATAATCTGAAGAAGGGCTGCTGCAAAACTCATCCCATCCCTACAGTAACATAAACCCTGGCTGTCCCAAGTGTCCCTTGTACAATCAGAAGTCTGCACTACTTCCCTACCCTACAGTAACATTAACCCTGTAATGTATATGGTACAAGGCTGCAGTGTGCACTGAATCCCTACAGTAACATTAACCCTGTACCTGTCTCTCAATATCGCAATATATATCGTTGGAAAAAAAAAATCACAATATATATTTTTTCCAATATCGTGCAGGCCTACTGTGGAATATGATAATTCAGTGGTAAATGTACTTGGGGAGTGAAGGGGGTTTCTCCTCTTCTTCCTTTTTTGACGCGATTGCGTCAAGTATCCACTTAAGATACAATAAAGGTATTGATTAATTATTAATGTTGGTTAAATAGTAGGTGGTATACACCTTTTAGCTATTATTAGATAAGGTGCTGTTAATGAATCTATGTATTACATTGGGCCTGGGTATGCCCATTAGGCTCTGTTTTGTATTTACATTTTTCTTTGAAACTGAATAAAAGTATATGGCCCCTTTCACACATACGGTCTGTTCAGTTCATCAGTTCAGTCACGTCAAAATGTATCAGTTTTTCATCTGGTTTTTTTTTTTTTTTTTACATCCACTACCAATGCAAAAATGGACCATTTGTCCGTTTACAACCGTTTTTCGTCCGATCCATTTTTTTTGACGGATGGAAAAATAGTGCATTCATCCATTCCAAAAAAACGGACATTGACGGAAGCGGATGAAAACGGATGTTAACGGATGATCATCCGTTGTCATCTGTTTTTACATAGAGATGCATTGATGTCCGTTTTTCAACCGTTAACGGATGGATGAAAAAGGGACAAACGGACCGTATGTGTGAAAGGGGCCTTAATGACAAAATAAAATAAATAAGACTTTGGTTTGTGGTGGTCAGATGTTGTGTAGTTCTGCTTTAAGCAGTGCTTTAATTTTACAATGTGTGTGTGGATCTTAATAAAGATATGCAGACATCTGTTCTCCATTGCTGCTGTTTAACGATCTGCTGGTCTGAGGCACCTTTTTAAAATCCACCATGGTTTTATGTGCACAACACGACTAGCTGCAAGATTTTAAAGATACATTACTCTTTTTACTTTTCTAGGACTGAAGAATCTACTGCACAGCAGCCATCAAGGGGACAGACTCAGACCAATGGCTCAGGTATTTCTGCAGTGATTATACACTCACTGGCCACTGTATTAGATATACATGTTCAAGTGCTTCTTAATATAAATTGCTAATCAGCCAATCACATGGCAGCAACTGATTACATTTAGGCTTCTAGATGTGGTAAAGATGACTTGCTGAAGTTCAAACTGAACATCAGAATGGGGAAGAAAGGGGATTTAAGTGACTTTGAACGTGGCATGATTGCTGGTGCTAGACGGGCTGGTCTGAGTATTTCAAAAACTGCTGATCTACTGGGATTTTCATGCAGAACCATCTCTAGGTTTTTACAGAGAATGGTCCAAAAAAGAGAAAACATCCAGTGAGCTGCAGTTTTGTGGACAAAAATGCCTTGTTGATGTCAGAGGAGAATGGGCAGACTCATTTGAGACGATAGAAAGGTAACTGTAACTGAAATAACCACTTGTTACAACCAAGTAGAGCTGCACGATTAATCGTAACAGAATCGAGATCGCGATTCACTCCCCCTGACGATCCTAACATGACACTTGCTCGATTCTTTACATAGCTATGAGGGAGCAGCTGTCAAAAAAAAAAAAAAAGAGCCTCCCGCAAAAGCCTATCAGCATTAGTCTCCCACTGAACTGTAAACACAAATGATTACATTGTATCTTTTCTTTCCCTCTGCTGGAGGAAGGAAGTTTAACCTCTTAAAGACTAAACCTTTTTCCTACACTTGTTGCTTGCAAGTTAAATCAGTTTATTTTTCCTAGAAAAGTATTTAGAACCCCCAAACATTTATATATATTTTTTTTTAACAGAGACCCTGCAGAATAAAATGGTGATTGTTGTAAATTTTTATGTCACACTGTATTTGCGCAGCAGTCTTTCAAACGCAATTAATACACTTTAATAAATAAAAACAATAAAACAAAACTGTAAAGTTAACCCAATTTTTTTTATAATGTAAAAGATGTTACACAGAGAATCGTGAGAGAATCGCGATCTTTATTCCAAGCAAAAAAATCGTGATTCTCATTTTGGCCAGAATCGTGCAGCTCTACAACCAAGGTATGCAGAATACCATCACTGAATGCATAACCCATCGAAACTTAAAGCAGATGGGTTACAGCAACAGCAGGCCACGCCAGGTGCAACTCCTGTCAGATCATTTAATATAGTCTCCTGTCAGCTAAGATCAGGCAACTGAGGCTACAATTCACACAGGCTCACCAAAATTGGACAATAGAAGATTGTAAAAAGGTTGCCTGGTCTGATGAGTCTCAATTTCAGTCATTCATGATGGTAGGGTCAGAATTTGGTGTAAACATGAAAGCATGGATCCATCCTGCCTTGTTTCAACAGTTAAGGCTGGTGGGGGTCGTCTAATGGTGTGGGGGAAGTTTAAACGCCATGGCCTACCAGAGTATTATTGCTGACCATGTCATCGGTTTATGACTACAGTGTACCCATCTTTTGATGGCTACTTCCAGCAGGAAAATGCACCATGTCTCAAAGCTCAAATAATCTCACCACTGATTTCTTGAACATGACCATGAGTTCACTGTACTCCAATGGCCACCAGAGTCACCATATCTCAATCCAGTAAAGCACCTTTGGGATGTGGTAGAACTGGTGATTCACATCATGGATGTGCAGCTGACAAATCTGCAGCAACTGCATGATGCCGTCATATCAAAATGGACCAAAATCTCTGATAAATGTTTCCAACACCTTGTTGAATCAATTCCACAAAGAATTAAGGCAGTTCTGAAGGAAAAAGGGGCATCCAACCTGGTACTAGCAAGAAAGCGTACCTAATAAAGTGGCTGGTGAGTTTATGTAAAAGCATTATTTCGGTGACTAACTTTTAATGAACCCTGGGGTTTTCTTCTAAGATTGCAAAATCTGGTGCAGCTGTGCATGGTAACCAATCGGCTTCTAACTTCAGCTTGTTCAATTAAGATTTGACAATAAGTCTAGGTTCACACTGAGGCCATTTTGAAATTGTGCGAGTTCAGCTGGGTTATACTGCTCCCTACAGGAGTAGGACACTAGGCAGGAAAAAGCATGACTATGCCTATGGGCAGTCCCAGGGGGTATACACCCATTCTCCGCTATAGGCACTAGTTTTTTTTCTGCCTAGTCAGGAGCAAGGACCTAGTTCCTTGCTGGGATCTCTGGTACTGGCGATTTTTTTTTTTTGTAATTGAATTTTTTCCTATCTTTTGTGGTTGTTTCTGTGAGAATCTACAATCAATTGCCGGACTATGCGACGGACTGAATAATCTAGATTCAGAGGGTCCACCCCAGTCTGGCCAGTGAGCGTGTGCAGGCCTCAGCTACGCTGTAGGTCGGCCAAAACATAGTTCCACTGGACGGAACTGGCCTGGAAGTTCAACGTCTCGACGCGAGGGTGCATACAACCTGGCCTCGGCCTGAGTCGCAGCGTTCCTCCTGGCCAACAGCCACCCACATTCCAATGGAGTGGTGGTCTGTCCAGAGCGATGCCCACTCTGTTCCTGGTATGGGAAGTAGCTTTCTCCTCTCTACTCCTGGAGAGTTTTGGGGTGGATGTGGGCCCCTTCCTGGGAAGAGTGAGACCCCGGGTTCCCCTCTAAACTTTCAGTGATCGCTGTGGGTCTTTTTTCCCCTCCCTGAGTTAGGTTATGAGCTGGCTTTTGCCACATGCTCTAAAAAAGGGGGCTTGTTGGAGTTGCTGCTGACCGGGTTTTTCCTTGTGTGCAACTGGGGGTTGAACAGGGTTCCCTTCCACCCTGGGGTTGGTTACTAGGGCAGGTATGTCCTCTGAGCTCCCTGAGGCGGCTGTTGGGCTGGGGGAGCGGATGGTTTAGCATATGCAGGTCCGTGCCTCACGCGGCCGGATCCTGGCCAAACATTTAGGCTGTGGCTTTGCGGCCTACTGGTCGTAAGCTATGTGGGGCGGCCCCCTGTGAGAGTGGCTGAAGCCACTGCCTCTCATTTCGGCATCTGCCCTCCCCTCCACTGCCCCTGTGGCTCGCGCCCAGGAGGCTGATCGCCACAAAAATTTAGGCCACGACTTGGGGCCTACTAGGCCATGCGGCTAAGCCGGGCGCCTCTGTTGGGGGGCGGCCCTAGTGAGTTTGGCTGAGGCCCCCACTCTTCCTTTGGGCATCTGCCGGACTGGCATCTGTGCACTTGCGGCTGTGCCTCCATGAAAATTTAGACCGCGGCTTGCAGGCTGCTAGGCCATGCCGTCAGCTTGGTGCGTCCCTTGGAAGGGGTGGCACTGTGGGGGCAGTTCATTTTTTGATGAAAGCCTTGCAGTCGTGTGGGGCACCTGCCTTTTTTTTTAGTGCTGCAGGACAGTCAGGGTACCCTGTCTGCGCATTGCGCCATGGCGGGCGGCCCCCTTTTAAGGGGGCTATTTTATATTATGAAGGCCTCTATGGAGGGGCTCGGACGGCGACCCCCCCCCCTTGTCACCTTTTTGCAGGGTCCATTAGGTGGTCCATTGGTGGGCCCTCAGTCGGTGTCCCCTATTTGGGTCAGTGTGTGAAATTTTAAAAATGGAGGTTGCGGCTGATGCTGCGTCGGAGGTGCCGGTCTTTTTCGGCACCCACAGGCCCTTTAAAACAGTGAGGGTGTTCCCGTTTCCGCTTACTTTGACAACATTGTCACAAATCTGTGGGGTTGTCCAAAACTTAGTGGTTCCTAAGCGTTTTTGCCTTGCGGTATCCTTATGAGAATTAACTGCTTAAAAGGTGGACAGTCCCACCTGTAGTGAACTCGTCAGTTTCCAGGTTGAAGCTACCTTCATTCCGGTTGAGGAGTTCCAGGTCTTTACAGATCCAGCTGATAGGAGGGTGGATGCTCTGGCCCGCCATATGTTCGCTGTGGCTGGTTCGGCACTTAGGCCGGTATTTACTATTGCCCTGGTGTCGCAAACTCTGACTAGTGGGCTAAACTTTTTACGCCTGGACCTGGAAGGAAAGTGGCTTCCCCCTGTTTTGTGGAGCTGGCGTAACAGTTGATCCAGGTACTACAGTTTATCTGTGATGCTTCTTTGGATACGGCTCCTTTGATTTCTAGGCTGTCTGTATCAGCAGTGGTCCTTCGGCATATTATCTGGCTGAAATGCTGGTCTGCGGGCCAGACTTTCAAGAAGGCCTTATCTGATCTTTCCCTTGTAGGGGATTGCCTTTTTAAAGCTTTACTTGGATGACATTGTTAAGGGTCTCACAGGGGGGAAGAGTACTCTACTCTTCTTCCACCTGCTACCAAGGGCAAGGAGCCCCGTCATAGACGTGGGCCATTGTCCTCAGCTCATGAGTTTTTTTTGTCCCTCAGGGTCTTAAGACAAGGGATCAAAAGTCAGGGCCTCCACTGGAGGTTCCAAGAGGACCTGGTATGGCAAGCCATGAACAGGGTCTCTCAGACCTGTGGACAAGGCTGTCTCTGCATGAAGGGGGCCCTCACCCGTATCTGGGGAGGGGGGCTGTCTTTGTTGCTTTCCGGATCCATGGACCTCTATGGTACAGGACGAGTGGGTCCACGAAGTTATCTCCAGATCGCTTACAGGGTCTCGTTGGGGCAGTGCAAGACTTGTTACTTTAAGGGGTGATTGTTCTGGTCCCGACTTCAGAACTTTTTCAGGGGTTTTTACTCAAACCTTTTACAGTTCTCAGGAAGGAAGGCAAGGTACGTCCAATTCTGGACCTCATGGCTCTAAACCGCTTTGTGCGGGTACAGAATTTCTGCATGAAGTCCATTCACACAGTATTGGAGTCCCTACATCAGGGGGTTTTCTTCTTGCTTCAATCAGCATCAAAAACGCCTACCCGCACATTCTAATATATGCCGGCCATGCACCGCTTCCCCCATTTTGCCGTGGGCGAGGAGCAGTATCAGTTTGTGGCATTGACCATTGCATGCGGGTGCTGGGCCTGATGGTGTCCACCTTCTGAGTTGGTCTGTTTGCACAGTTCCACACAAGATCTCTGCAAAAGAGATTCTGGTGAAATGGGACAAGGATCCACAGTCTCTAGAGGTGGCTTCGTTCCCTGGCGCTTTGACAGGGGAAATCCTCCCCCCCCCCCCCCCCCCCTGTACTGGACGGTTGTTGGCACGAATGCCAGCCTGTCTGGTTGGGAAGGCGTCCTAAGCATAGATGTGCCCAGGGGGTCTGGACACTGGCAGAGTTGAGACCGCCGATTAATGTACTGGAACTCGGAGCGATCATACTTGTCTGGCTCATTGCACAGTTCGTCATCAGGGATATCCAGTACAAGTTAATTCGGAAAAGGCCACGGCTGTGGTCTATGTCAATCACCAAGGGGGCACAAAAAGTGTCCTGGCGGCCCGGTAAGTAGCCGGCATTCTGAGGTGGGTTGCCGATCGTTCCAGTCCTCAAACTCCTACTACGATTCCTGTGCAGGTTCAAGGCAGAAAGGTGGCTCCAAACCAGCTCAAGAATGCTCCTTGGGGACTTCCTCTCAGGGAGGATCTGCTGTCCCCAAGGACCAATCTTCCATCCTGCTTTACAGTTGCTGGCTTTGACGGCCTGGCTGTTGGAACACCAGGTGCTGAAGGGGATAGAGGTTTGTCTGAGTCGGTGATTCCTACACTGTTGAAAGCTAGGAAATCTACTTCTAGGAAGATCTACAGTTGTACGTGGAAGACGTACATTGCGTGGTGTGAGTCTCTTGGGGTTCATCCTCGCTCCTTCTCGGTGGATCGGATCTTAACTTTCCTTCAACAGGGGGTTGAACAGCAATTGGCCTTGAGCACCATCAAGGGCCAAGTTGCGGCATTGGCGTTTTTTTCCAACGGCTTTTGGCCCCACACTCCCTGGTGCATACCTTTCTTCAGGGTGTCCGACATTTGGTTCCTTCAGTGCAGGCTCCGTTGCCACCCTGGGATCTTAATTTGGTGCTTTTTCAGCTTTCGATTTCCCAGAAGGTGGCCTTTTTTTGGTTGCTTTCACCTCTGCGCGCAGGATGTCGGAACTGGGGGCGTTATCCTGTCCACCTTATGGTGATTTACAAGGATAAGGTGGTGCTTCGGCCCTGTCCAACATTCCTTCCTAAGGTGGTCTCTGACTTTCATTTGACTGAAGACATTGTGTTGTCTTCCCTTTGTCCCAGGCCTAAACATCCAAAGAAAATTAAAATGAAAAATAAAGGGACGAATAGGTGGCGCTGCCTGGGGGACAAACTAAAAGTATATCAAAACGGTAGGTGAAAGTATGTGATAATGCAAACTCCTAATAAACCTCTAATGAAAGTGCATGGGGTCTGACAAATGTCAATAATGAATAATATAAAAATACTATAAAAAAGGAACAAATCCATAAAATGTTCATGTACAAAAAGTTTATATATAAACCCAAAGAACAGAAGTGTCAATAAAAAGTGACTAAGCGCCAAATAAGTAACAATAACAAATCTATTAACAAACGTGCAAAAAATTATTCCACATAAAGTATGCAAAGAAAAAATGATTTCAATCAATAAATAGGTCTATAACCTCGGAGAAAAAAAAATCCATCCGAAGGAAAAATAAAAAAACAATACTTAAGTGCCAGTGATATTCAATCTTCAGTGATAAGCCGTGACTGTGGGTACACTCGTGCTCCCTGTCTCTCCCAGATCCACACTTACCCGGGGGAAGAACCCCTACAGGGGTGATAAACATCTGTCACAGACTGTATATGGCTTCTCCTATACGTGCCCAGTAGTAAAGACCTCTGATATGGACCACAAATGCCAGTCTCTTAGGTACTCCCTTCCACAGGTATGCAGAAATGGACACAAATGTCTCTTAGTGTAAATCCCTTAGGAAATATAATATTTAATCCGAACAGTAATAAATTATACTCACAAACAGACGAGGAACAACAAGCTGGTTAAAACCATGCTAGTTCCGGAACGCCACGGACCTTAAGTGTGCAGGCGAAATGATGCTCTACGCATTTCGTTGATGTGAGGTCATCAGGAGTAATGATGATCGAACTTTTGAAAAGTTTGGTTCGACCAGAACACCCGAATTTCCCAAAAGTTCGGTTCGGATTTCAGAACCCCATTGAAATCAATGGGACCCGAACTTAGGTATTCAAAAAACACCATTTTTAAGCCCTAAAACCCAATAAATGCCCCTAAAAAGTGCCTAGGGTTCTGGGTCATGCCCCATTAACTATTTATCACACAAAAAAAAGTTCTTAAAAATTGTCATTTTTGATAAAATGACACACATCCATATATTTATATACACACCTAGACATATATAGGTGTGATAGTAGCAGAAATATATGCTTGCGCTAATGAAATCATTTACAGTAATATATTTCTGCTACTATCACACCTATATATGTCTAGGGGTATATATTCAGACATATATGTGTGTGTGTGTATATATATATATATACCCCCTATACACATGTTCAGATGTTTTGCCTGCCTCAAAAGAACCCAAAAAAATGCCAAAAAACGCTAGCGTCAAAAAAAAAAAAAAACGCCCAGGTGTGTTTTTGCTGGCATTTTTTGGGGGGTTTTGGAGGCAGGCAAAACATCTGAACTTGTGCACAGTACCACTATACACAAGTTCAGATGTTTTTCCTGACTTCAAAGAACTCAAAAAAATGCCTTCTATTACACTGGCAAGGTGTTACAGCAGCGAAGCCAACCCCCTGTCAGAAAGTTTTCTAATGCAAACGATCTTTTTTTTTTATGGTTCTGGACCTGCTACAGAGCTGAAAATTCACATGTACACTTTTTAGACCCCCCAGATCTGAAATCCAAAGTAAAAATCAAAAAATCTTTTTTTTTTTTAATTTTTTCAATAATTGGCTTTTTTATCAAAAATGACAATTTTTAAGAACTTTTTTTTGTGTGATATTGTGTCTGGGGGGTCTAAAAGGTGTACCTGTGAAGTTTCAGCTCTGTAGCATGTCCAGAACCAGAAAAAAAAAGAATTGTATGTATTAGAAAACTTTCAGCTCAGGGGGTTAGCTTCTCTCCACACCTTGCCGGTTTCAAAGCAGGCATTTTTTTGGGTTCTTTGCAGTCAGGAAAAACATCTGAACTTGTGTATAGTGGTACTGTGCACAAGTTCAGATGTTTTGCCTGCCTCCAAAACCCCCCAAAAAATGCCAGCAAAAACACACCTGGGCATTTTTTTTTTTTTGACGCTAGCGTTTTTTGGGTTCTTTTGAGGCAGTCAAAACATCTGAACATGTGTATAGGGGGTATATATATATATATATATATATATATA